>NW_026988556.1:3000000-3297667 GCF_030222135.1 Aotus nancymaae | reverse complement strand
CCTCAACAACACGGTTTAACTCTGGAAGTTGAGTGCACACATTGACAACCGTTCTGTTAGATAGCTGCGTTTTGGATTTAGAAGCAGATATTTCCCTGTGCTTACTCCCCTTTCTTCCATAGGCCGGTATAGGGCTGAAACGCCTGTTTTGAGACTCTGCAGAAAGTGTTTGCAGAATGCTGAATCCACACACGGGTTTAACTCTGAAGTTGAGTGCACACATTGACAACCGTTCTGTTAGATAGCTGCGTTTTGGATTTAGAAGCAGATATTTCCCTGTGCTTACTGCCCTTTCTTCCATAGGCAGGTATTGGGCTGAAAACGCCTGTTTGAGACTCTGCACAGAAAGTGTTTGCAGACTGCTGAATCCACACACGGGTTTAACTCTGGAAGTTGAGTGCGCACATTGACAACCGTTCTGTTAGATAGCTGCGTTTTGGATTTAGAAGCACATATTTCCCTGTGCTTACTGCCCTTTCTTCCCTAGGCCGGTATTGGGCTGAAAATGCCTGCTTTGAGACTCTGCACAGAAGTGTTTGCAGACTGCTGAATCCACACACGGGTTTAACTCTGGAAGTTGAGTGCACACTTGACAACCGTTCAGTTAGATAGCTGCGTTTTGGATTTAGAGGCAGATATTTCCCTTTGCTTACTGCCCTTTCTTCCATAGGCCGGTATTGGGCTGAAAACGCTGTTTGAGACTCTGCACAGAAAGTGTTTGCAGACTGCTGAATCCACACACGGGTTTAACTCTGGAAGTTGAGTGCACACATGACAACGTTCTGTTAGATACCTGCATTTGGATTAAGAAGCAGAAATTTCCCTGTGCTTACTGCCCTTTCTTCCATAGGCCGGAATTGGGCTGAAAACGCCAGTTTGAGACTCTGCACAGAAAGTGTTTGCAGACTGCTGAATCCACACACGGGTTTAACTCTGGAAGTTGAGTGCACACATTGACAACCGTTCTGTTAGGTAGCTCCGTTTTGATTTAGAAGCAGATATTTCCCTGTGCTTACTGCCCTTTCTTCCATAGGCCGGTATTGGCCTGAAAACGCGTGTTTTGAGACTCTGCACAGAAAGTGTTTGCAGACTGCTGAATCCACACACGGGTTAACTCTGGAAGGTGAGTGCACACATTGACAACCGTTCTGTTAGATAGCTGCGTTTTGGATTAGAAGCAGATATTTCACTGTGCTTACTGCTCTTTCTTCCATAGGCCGGTATTGGGATGTAATCGCCTGTTTTGAGACTCTGCACAGAAAGTGTTTGCAGACTGCTGAATCCACACACGGGTTTAACTCTGGAAGTTGAGTGCACACATTGACAACCGTTCTGTTAGATAGCTGCGTTTTGGATTTAGAAGGAGATATTTCCCTGTGCTACTGCCCTTTCTTCCATAGGCTGGTATTGGGCTGAAAACGCCTGTTTTGAGACTCTGCACAGAAAGTGTTTGCAGACTGCTGAATTCACAGACGGGTTTAACTCTGGAAGTTGAGTGCACACATTGACAACCATTCTTTTAGATAGCTGCATTTTGGATTTAGAAGCAGATATTTCCCTGTGCTTACTGCCCTTTCTTCCATAGGCCGGTATTGGGCTGAAAACGCCTGTTTTCAGACTCTGCACAGAAAGTGTTTGCAGTCTTCTCAATCCACACACGGGTTTAACTCTGGAAGTTGAGTGCACACATTGACAACCGTTCTGTTAGATAGCTGCGTTTTGGATTTAGAAGCAGATATTTCCCTGTGCTTACTGCCCTTTCTTCCATAGGCCGGTATTGGGCTGAAAACGCCTGTTTTGAGACTCTGCACAGAAAGTGTTTGCAGAATGCTGAATCCACACACGGGTTTAACTCTGGAAGTTGAGTGCACACATTGACAACCGTTCTGTTAGATAGCTGCGTTTTGGATTTAGAAGCAGATATTTCCCTGTGCTTACTGCCCTTTCTTCCATAGGCAGGTATTGGGCTGAAAACGCCTGTTTTGAGACTCTGCACAGAAAGTGTTTGCAGACTGCTGAATCCACACACGGGTTTAACTCTGGAAGTTGAGTGCGCACATTGACAACCGTTCTGTTAGATAGCTGCGTTTTGGATTTAGAAGCACATATTTCCCTGTGCTTACTGCCCTTTCTTCCCTAGGCCGGTATTGGGCTGAAAATGCCTGCTTTGAGACTCTGCACAGAAAGTGTTTGCAGACTGCTGAATCCACACACGGGTTTAACTCTGGAAGTTGAGTGCACACTTTGACAACCGCTCAGTTAGATAGCTGCGTTTTGGATTTAGAGGCAGATATTTCCCTTTGCTTACTGCCCTTTCTTCCATAGGCCGGTATTGGGCTGAAAACGCGTGTTTTGAGACTCTGCACAGAAAGTGTTTGCAGACTGCTGAATCCACACACGGGTTTAACTCTGGAAGTTGAGTGCACACATTGACAACCGTTCTGTTAGATACCTGCATTTTGGATTAAGAAGCAGAAATTTCCCTGTGCTTACTGCCCTTTCTTCCATAGGCGGAATTGGGCTGAAAACGCCAGTTTTGAGACTCTGCACAGAAAGTGTTTGCAGACTGCTGAATCCACCACACGGGTTTAACTCTGGAAGTTGAGTGCACACATTGACAACCGTCTGTTAGGTAGCTCCGTTTTTGATTTAGAAGCAGATATTTCCCTGTGCTTACTGCCCTTTCTTCCATAGGCCGGTATTGACCTGAAAACGCGTGTTTTGAGACTCTGCACAGAAAGTGTTTGCAGACTGCTGAATCCACACACGGGTTTAACTCTGGAAGGTGAGTGCACACATTGACAACCGTTCTGTTAGATAGCTGCGTTTTGGATTTAGAAGCAGATATTTCACTGTGCTTACTGCTCTTTCTTCCATAGGCCGGTATTGGGATGTAATCGCCTGTTTTGAGACTCTGCACAGAAAGTGTTTGCAGACTGCTGAATCCACACACGGGTTTAACTCTGGAAGTTGAGTGCACACATTGACAACCGTTCTGTTAGATAGCTGCGTTTTGGATTTAGAAGGAGATATTTCCCTGTGCTTACTGCCCTTTCTTCCATAGGCTGGTATTGGGCTGAAAACGCCTGTTTTGAGACTCTGCACAGAAAGTGTTTGCAGACTGCTGAATTCACAGACGGGTTTAACTCTGGAAGTTGAGTGCACACATTGACAACCATTCTTTTAGATAGCTGCATTTTGGATTTAGAAGCAGATATTTCCCTGTGCTTTCTGCCCTTTCTTCCATAGGCCGGTATTGGGCTGAAAACGCCTGTTTTGAGACTCTGCACAGAAAGTGTTTGCAGACTGCTGAATCCACACACGGGTTTAACTCTGGAAGTTGAGTGCACACACTGACAACCGTTCTGTTAGATAGCTGCGTTTTGGATTTAGAAGCAGATATTTCCCTGTGCTTACTGCCCTTTCTTCCATAGGCCGGTATTGGGCTGAAAACGCCTGTTTTGAGACTCTGCACAGAAAGTGTTTGCAGACTGCTGAATCCACACACGGGTTTAACTCTGGAAGGTGAGTGTTCACATTGACAGCCGTTCTGTTAGGTAGCTGCGTTTTGGATTTAGAAGCAGATATTTCCCTGTGCTTACAGCCCTTTCTTCCATAGTCCGGTATTGGTCTGAAAACACCTGTTTTGAGACTCTGCCCAGAAAATGTTTCCAGACTGCTGAATCCACACAAGGCTTTAACTCTGGAAGTTGAGTGCACACATTGACAACCGTTCTGTTAGATAGCTGCGTTTTGGATTTAGAAGCAGATATTTCCCTGTGCTTACTGCCCTTTCTTCCATAGGCTGGTATTGGGCTGAAAACGCCTGTTTTCAGACTCTGCACAAAATGTGTTTGCAGACTGCTGAATCCACACACAGGTTTAACTCTGGAAGATGGGTGCACACATTGACAACCGTTCTGTTAGATAGCTGCGTTTTCGATTTAGAAGCAAAAATTTCCCAGTGCTTACTGCCCTTTCTTCCATAGGCCGGTATTGGGCTGAAAACGCCTGTTTTGAGACTCTGCACAGAAAGTGTTTGCAGACTGCTGAATCCACACACGGGTTTAACTCTGGAAGTTGAGTGCACACATTGACAACCGTTCTGTTAGATAGCTGCGTTTTGGATTTAGAAGCAGATATTTCCCTGTGCTTACTGCCCTTTCTTCCATAGGCCGGTATTGGGCTGAAAATGCCTGTTTTGAGACTCTGCACAGAAAGTGTTTGCAGACTGCTGAATCCACACACGGGTTTAACTCTGGAAGTTGAGTGCACACATTGACAACCGTTCTGTTAGATAGCTGCGTTTTGGATTTAGAAGCAGATATTTCCCTGTGCTTACTGCCCTTTCTTCCATAGGCCGGTATTGGGCTGAAAACGCCTGTTTTCAGACTCTGCACAGAAAGTGTTTGCAGTCTTCTCAATCCACACACGGGTTTAACTCTGGAAGTTGAGTGCACACATTGACAACCGTTCTGTTAGATAGCTGCGTTTTGGATTTAGAAGCAGATATTTCCCTGTGCTTACTGCCCTTTCTTCCATAGGCCGGTATTGGGCTGAAAATGCCTGTTTTGAGACTCTGCACAGAAAGTGTTTGCAGAATGCTGAATCCACACACGGGTTTAACTCTGGAAGTTGAGTGCACACATTGACAACCGTTCTGTTAGATAGCTGCGTTTTGGATTTAGAAGCAGATATTTCCCTGTGCTTACTGCCCTTTCTTCCATAGGCAGGTATTGGGCTGAAAACGCCTGTTTTGAGACTCTGCACAGAAAGTGTTTGCAGACTGCTGAATCCACACACGGGTTTAACTCTGGAAGTTGAGTGCGCACATTGACAACCGTTCTGTTAGATAGCTGCGTTTTGGATTTAGAAGCACATATTTCCCTGTGCTTACTGCCCTTTCTTCCCTAGGCCGGTATTGGGCTGAAAATGCCTGCTTTGAGACTCTGCACAGAAAGTGTTTGCAGACTGCTGAATCCACACACGGGTTTAACTCTGGAAGTTGAGTGCACACTTTGACAACCGTTCAGTTAGATAGCTGCGTTTTGGATTTAGAGGCAGATATTTCCCTTTGCTTACTGCCCTTTCTTCCATAGGCCGGTATTGGGCTGAAAACGCGTGTTTTGAGACTCTGCACAGAAAGTGTTTGCAGACTGCTGAATCCACACACGGGTTTAACTCTGGAAGTTGAGTGCACACATTGACAACCGTTCTGTTAGATACCTGCATTTTGGATTAAGAAGCAGAAATTTCCCTGTGCTTACTGCCCTTTCTTCCATAGGCCGGAATTGGGCTGAAAACGCCAGTTTTGAGACTCTGCACAGAAAGTGTTTGCAGACTGCTGAATCCACACACGGGTTTAACTCTGGAAGTTGAGTGCACACATTGACAACCGTTCTGTTAGGTAGCTCCGTTTTTGATTTAGAAGCAGATATTTCCCTGTGCTTACTGCCCTTTCTTCCATAGGCCGGTATTGGCCTGAAAACGCGTGTTTTGAGACTCTGCACAGAAAGTGTTTGCAGACTGCTGAATCCACACACGGGTTTAACTCTGGAAGGTGAGTGCACACATTGACAACCGTTCTGTTAGATAGCTGCGTTTTGGATTTAGAAGCAGATATTTCACTGTGCTTACTGCTCTTTCTTCCATAGGCCGGTATTGGGATGTAATCGCCTGTTTTGAGACTCTGCACAGAAAGTGTTTGCAGACTGCTGAATCCACACACGGGTTTAACTCTGGAAGTTGAGTGCACACATTGACAACCGTTCTGTTAGATAGCTGCGTTTTGGATTTAGAAGCAGATATTTCCCTGTGCTTACTGCCCTTTCTTCCATAGGCTGGTATTGGGCTGAAAACGCCTGTTTTGAGACTCTGCACAGAAAGTGTTTGCAGACTGCTGAATTCACAGACGGGTTTAACTCTGGAAGTTGAGTGCACACATTGACAACCATTCTTTTAGATAGCTGCATTTTGGATTTAGAAGCAGATATTTCCCTGTGCTTACTGCCCTTTCTTCCATAGGCCGGTATTGGGCTGAAAACGCCTGTTTTGAGACTCTGCACAGAAAGTGTTTGCAGACTGCTGAATCCACACACGGGTTTAACTCTGGAAGTTGAGTGCACACACTGACAACCGTTCTGTTAGATAGCTGCGTTTTGGATTTAGAAGCAGATATTTCCCTGTGCTTACTGCCCTTTCTTCCATAGGCCGGTATTGGGCTGAAAACGCCAGTTTTGAGACTCTGCACAGAAAGTGTTTGCAGACTGCTGAATCCACACACGGGTTTAACTCTGGAAGGTGAGTGTTCACATTGACAGCCGTTCTGTTAGGTAGCTGCGTTTTGGATTTAGAAGCAGATATTTCCCTGTGCTTACTGCCCTTTCTTCCATAGTCCGGTATTGGTCTGAAAACACCTGTTTTGAGACTCTGCCCAGAAAATGTTTCCAGACTGCTGAATCCACACAAGGCTTTAACTCTGGAAGTTGAGTGCACACATTGACAACCGTTCTGTTAGATAGCTGCGTTTTGGATTTAGAAGCAGATATTTCCCTGTGCTTACTGCCCTTTCTTCCATAGGCTGGTATTGGGCTGAAAACGCCTGTTTTCAGACTCTGCACAAAATGTGTTTGCAGACTGCTGAATCCACACACAGGTTTAACTCTGGAAGATGGGTGCACACATTGACAACCGTTCTGTTAGATAGCTGCGTTTTCGATTTAGAAGCAAAAATTTCCCAGTGCTTACTGCCCTTTCTTCCATAGGCCGGTATTGGGCTGAAAACGCCTGTTTTGAGACTCTGCACAGAAAGTGTTTGCAGACTGCTGAATCCACACACGGGTTTAACTCTGGAAGTTGAGTGCACACATTGACAACCGTTCTGTTAGATAGCTGCGTTTTGGATTTAGAAGCAGATATTTCCCTGTGCTTACTGCCCTTTCTTCCATAGGCCGGTATTGGGCTGAAAACGCCTGTTTTCAGACTCTGCACAGAAAGTGTTTGCAGTCTTCTCAATCCACACACGGGTTTAACTCTGGAAGTTGAGTGCACACATTGACAACCGTTCTGTTAGATAGCTGCGTTTTGGATTTAGAAGCAGATATTTCCCTGTGCTTACTGCCCTTTCTTCCATATGCTGGTATTGGGCTGAAAACGCCTGTTTTGAGACTCTGCACAGAAAGTGTTTGCAGACTGCTGAATCCACACACGGGTTTAACTCTGGAAGTTGAGTGCACACATTGACAACCGTTCTGTTAGGTAGCTGCGTTTTGTATTTAGAAGCAGATATTTCCCTGTGCTTACTGCCCTTTCTTCCATAGGCCGGTATTGGGCTGAAAACGCCTGTTTTGAGACTCCGCACAAAAAGTGTTTGCAGACTGCTGAATCCACACACGGGTTTAACTCTGGAAGTTGAGTGCACACATTGACAACCATTCTGTTAGATAGCTGCGTTTTGGATTTAGAAGCAGATATTTCCCTGTGCTTACTGGTCTTTCTTCCATAGGCCGGTATTGGGATGAAATCGCCTGTTTTGAGACTCTGCACAGAAAGTGTTTGCAGACTGCTGAATCCACACACGGGTTTAACTCTGGAAGTTGAGTGCACACATTGACAACCGTTCTGTTAGATAGCTGCGTTTTGGATTTAGAAGGAGATATTTCCCTGTGCTTACTGCCCTTTCTTCCATAGGCTGGTATTGGGCTGAAAACGCCTGTTTTGAGACTCTGCACAGAAAGTGTTTGCAGACTGCTGAATTCACAGACGGGTTTAACTCTGGAAGTTGAGTGCACACATTGACAACCATTCTTTTAGATAGCTGCATTTTGGATTTAGAAGCAGATATTTCCCTGTGCTTACTGCCCTTTCTTCCATAGGCCGGTATTGGGCTGAAAACGCCTGTTTTGAGACTCTGCACAGAAAGTGTTTGCAGACTGCTGAATCCACACACTGGTTTAACTCTGGAAGTTGAGTGCACACACTGACAACCGTTCTGTTAGATAGCTGCGTTTTGGATTTAGAAGCAGATATTTCCCTGTGCTTACTGCCCTTTCTTCCATAGGCCGGTATTGGGCTGAAAACGCCTGTTTTGAGACTCTGCACAGAAAGTGTTTGCAGACTGCTGAATCCACACACGGGTTTAACTCTGGAAGGTGAGTGTTCACATTGACAGCCGTTCTGTTAGGTAGCTGCGTTTTGGATTTAGAAGCAGATATTTCCCTGTGCTTACTGCCCTTTCTTCCATAGTCCGGTATTGGTCTGAAAACACCTGTTTTGAGACTCTGCCCAGAAAATGTTTCCAGACTGCTGAATCCACACAAGGCTTTAACTCTGGAAGTTGAGTGCACACATTGACAACCGTTCTGTTAGATAGCTGCGTTTTGGATTTAGAAGCAGATATTTCCCTGTGCTTACTGCCCTTTCTTCCATAGGCTGGTATTGGGCTGAAAACGCCTGTTTTCAGACTCTGCACAAAATGTGTTTGCAGACTGCTGAATCCACACACAGGTTTAACTCTGGAAGATGGGTGCACACATTGACAACCGTTCTGTTAGATAGCTGCGTTTTCGATTTAGAAGCAAAAATTTCCCAGTGCTTACTGCCCTTTCTTCCATAGGCCGGTATTGGGCTGAAAACGCCTGTTTTGAGACTCTGCACAGAAAGTGTTTGCAGACTGCTGAATCCACACACGGGTTTAACTCTGGAAGTTGAGTGCACACATTGACAACCGTTCTGTTAGATAGCTGCGTTTTGGATTTAGAAGCAGATATTTCCCTGTGCTTACTGCCCTTTCTTCCATAGGCCGGTATTGGGCTGAAAACGCCTGTTTTCAGACTCTGCACAGAAAGTGTTTGCAGTCTTCTCAATCCACACACGGGTTTAACTCTGGAAGTTGAGTGCACACATTGACAACCGTTCTGTTAGATAGCTGCGTTTTGGATTTAGAAGCAGATATTTCCCTGTGCTTACTGCCCTTTCTTCCATAGGCCGGTATTGGGCTGAAAACGCCTGTTTTGAGACTCTGCACAGAAAGTGTTTGCAGAATGCTGAATCCACACACGGGTTTAACTCTGGAAGTTGAGTGCACACATTGACAACCGTTCTGTTAGATAGCTGCGTTTTGGATTTAGAAGCAGATATTTCCCTGTGCTTACTGCCCTTTCTTCCATAGGCAGGTATTGGGCTGAAAACGCCTGTTTTGAGACTCTGCACAGAAAGTGTTTGCAGACTGCTGAATCCACACACGGGTTTAACTCTGGAAGTTGAGTGCGCACATTGACAACCGTTCTGTTAGATAGCTGCGTTTTGGATTTAGAAGCACATATTTCCCTGTGCTTACTGCCCTTTCTTCCCTAGGCCGGTATTGGGCTGAAAATGCCTGCTTTGAGACTCTGCACAGAAAGTGTTTGCAGACTGCTGAATCCACACACGGGTTTAACTCTGGAAGTTGAGTGCACACTTTGACAACCGTTCAGTTAGATAGCTGCGTTTTGGATTTAGAGGCAGATATTTCCCTTTGCTTACTGCCCTTTCTTCCATAGGCCGGTATTGGGCTGAAAACGCGTGTTTTGAGACTCTGCACAGAAAGTGTTTGCAGACTGCTGAATCCACACACGGGTTTAACTCTGGAAGTTGAGTGCACACATTGACAACCGTTCTGTTAGATACCTGCATTTTGGATTAAGAAGCAGAAATTTCCCTGTGCTTACTGCCCTTTCTTCCATAGGCCGGAATTGGGCTGAAAACGCCAGTTTTGAGACTCTGCACAGAAAGTGTTTGCAGACTGCTGAATCCACACACGGGTTTAACTCTGGAAGTTGAGTGCACACATTGACAACCGTTCTGTTAGGTAGCTCCGTTTTTGATTTAGAAGCAGATATTTCCCTGTGCTTACTGCCCTTTCTTCCATAGGCCGGTATTGGCCTGAAAACGCGTGTTTTGAGACTCTGCACAGAAAGTGTTTGCAGACTGCTGAATCCACACACGGGTTTAACTCTGGAAGGTGAGTGCACACATTGACAACCGTTCTGTTAGATAGCTGCGTTTTGGATTTAGAAGCAGATATTTCACTGTGCTTACTGCTCTTTCTTCCATAGGCCGGTATTGGGATGTAATCGCCTGTTTTGAGACTCTGCACAGAAAGTGTTTGCAGACTGCTGAATCCACACACGGGTTTAACTCTGGAAGTTGAGTGCACACATTGACAACCGTTCTGTTAGATAGCTGCGTTTTGGATTTAGAAGGAGATATTTCCCTGTGCTTACTGCCCTTTCTTCCATAGGCTGGTATTGGGCTGAAAACGCCTGTTTTGAGACTCTGCACAGAAAGTGTTTGCAGACTGCTGAATTCACAGACGGGTTTAACTCTGGAAGTTGAGTGCACACATTGACAACCATTCTTTTAGATAGCTGCATTTTGGATTTAGAAGCAGATATTTCCCTGTGCTTACTGCCCTTTCTTCCATAGGCCGGTATTGGGCTGAAAACGCCTGTTTTCAGACTCTGCACAGAAAGTGTTTGCAGTCTTCTCAATCCACACACGGGTTTAACTCTGGAAGTTGAGTGCACACATTGACAACCGTTCTGTTAGATAGCTGCGTTTTGGATTTAGAAGCAGATATTTCCCTGTGCTTACTGCCCTTTCTTCCATAGGCCGGTATTGGGCTGAAAACGCCTGTTTTGAGACTCTGCACAGAAAGTGTTTGCAGAATGCTGAATCCACACACGGGTTTAACTCTGGAAGTTGAGTGCACACATTGACAACCGTTCTGTTAGATAGCTGCGTTTTGGATTTAGAAGCAGATATTTCCCTGTGCTTACTGCCCTTTCTTCCATAGGCAGGTATTGGGCTGAAAACGCCTGTTTTGAGACTCTGCACAGAAAGTGTTTGCAGACTGCTGAATCCACACACGGGTTTAACTCTGGAAGTTGAGTGCGCACATTGACAACCGTTCTGTTAGATAGCTGCGTTTTGGATTTAGAAGCACATATTTCCCTGTGCTTACTGCCCTTTCTTCCCTAGGCCGGTATTGGGCTGAAAATGCCTGCTTTGAGACTCTGCACAGAAAGTGTTTGCAGACTGCTGAATCCACACACGGGTTTAACTCTGGAAGTTGAGTGCACACTTTGACAACCGCTCAGTTAGATAGCTGCGTTTTGGATTTAGAGGCAGATATTTCCCTTTGCTTACTGCCCTTTCTTCCATAGGCCGGTATTGGGCTGAAAACGCGTGTTTTGAGACTCTGCACAGAAAGTGTTTGCAGACTGCTGAATCCACACACGGGTTTAACTCTGGAAGTTGAGTGCACACATTGACAACCGTTCTGTTAGATACCTGCATTTTGGATTAAGAAGCAGAAATTTCCCTGTGCTTACTGCCCTTTCTTCCATAGGCCGGAATTGGGCTGAAAACGCCAGTTTTGAGACTCTGCACAGAAAGTGTTTGCAGACTGCTGAATCCACACACGGGTTTAACTCTGGAAGTTGAGTGCACACATTGACAACCGTTCTGTTAGGTAGCTCCGTTTTTGATTTAGAAGCAGATATTTCCCTGTGCTTACTGCCCTTTCTTCCATAGGCCGGTATTGACCTGAAAACGCGTGTTTTGAGACTCTGCACAGAAAGTGTTTGCAGACTGCTGAATCCACACACGGGTTTAACTCTGGAAGGTGAGTGCACACATTGACAACCGTTCTGTTAGATAGCTGCGTTTTGGATTTAGAAGCAGATATTTCACTGTGCTTACTGCTCTTTCTTCCATAGGCCGGTATTGGGATGTAATCGCCTGTTTTGAGACTCTGCACAGAAAGTGTTTGCAGACTGCTGAATCCACACACGGGTTTAACTCTGGAAGTTGAGTGCACACATTGACAACCGTTCTGTTAGATAGCTGCGTTTTGGATTTAGAAGGAGATATTTCCCTGTGCTTACTGCCCTTTCTTCCATAGGCTGGTATTGGGCTGAAAACGCCTGTTTTGAGACTCTGCACAGAAAGTGTTTGCAGACTGCTGAATTCACAGACGGGTTTAACTCTGGAAGTTGAGTGCACACATTGACAACCATTCTTTTAGATAGCTGCATTTTGGATTTAGAAGCAGATATTTCCCTGTGCTTTCTGCCCTTTCTTCCATAGGCCGGTATTGGGCTGAAAACGCCTGTTTTGAGACTCTGCACAGAAAGTGTTTGCAGACTGCTGAATCCACACACGGGTTTAACTCTGGAAGTTGAGTGCACACACTGACAACCGTTCTGTTAGATAGCTGCGTTTTGGATTTAGAAGCAGATATTTCCCTGTGCTTACTGCCCTTTCTTCCATAGGCCGGTATTGGGCTGAAAACGCCTGTTTTGAGACTCTGCACAGAAAGTGTTTGCAGACTGCTGAATCCACACACGGGTTTAACTCTGGAAGGTGAGTGTTCACATTGACAGCCGTTCTGTTAGGTAGCTGCGTTTTGGATTTAGAAGCAGATATTTCCCTGTGCTTACAGCCCTTTCTTCCATAGTCCGGTATTGGTCTGAAAACACCTGTTTTGAGACTCTGCCCAGAAAATGTTTCCAGACTGCTGAATCCACACAAGGCTTTAACTCTGGAAGTTGAGTGCACACATTGACAACCGTTCTGTTAGATAGCTGCGTTTTGGATTTAGAAGCAGATATTTCCCTGTGCTTACTGCCCTTTCTTCCATAGGCTGGTATTGGGCTGAAAACGCCTGTTTTCAGACTCTGCACAAAATGTGTTTGCAGACTGCTGAATCCACACACAGGTTTAACTCTGGAAGATGGGTGCACACATTGACAACCGTTCTGTTAGATAGCTGCGTTTTCGATTTAGAAGCAAAAATTTCCCAGTGCTTACTGCCCTTTCTTCCATAGGCCGGTATTGGGCTGAAAACGCCTGTTTTGAGACTCTGCACAGAAAGTGTTTGCAGACTGCTGAATCCACACACGGGTTTAACTCTGGAAGTTGAGTGCACACATTGACAACCGTTCTGTTAGATAGCTGCGTTTTGGATTTAGAAGCAGATATTTCCCTGTGCTTACTGCCCTTTCTTCCATAGGCCGGTATTGGGCTGAAAATGCCTGTTTTGAGACTCTGCACAGAAAGTGTTTGCAGACTGCTGAATCCACACACGGGTTTAACTCTGGAAGTTGAGTGCACACATTGACAACCGTTCTGTTAGATAGCTGCGTTTTGGATTTAGAAGCAGATATTTCCCTGTGCTTACTGCCCTTTCTTCCATAGGCCGGTATTGGGCTGAAAACGCCTGTTTTCAGACTCTGCACAGAAAGTGTTTGCAGTCTTCTCAATCCACACACGGGTTTAACTCTGGAAGTTGAGTGCACACATTGACAACCGTTCTGTTAGATAGCTGCGTTTTGGATTTAGAAGCAGATATTTCCCTGTGCTTACTGCCCTTTCTTCCATAGGCCGGTATTGGGCTGAAAATGCCTGTTTTGAGACTCTGCACAGAAAGTGTTTGCAGAATGCTGAATCCACACACGGGTTTAACTCTGGAAGTTGAGTGCACACATTGACAACCGTTCTGTTAGATAGCTGCGTTTTGGATTTAGAAGCAGATATTTCCCTGTGCTTACTGCCCTTTCTTCCATAGGCAGGTATTGGGCTGAAAACGCCTGTTTTGAGACTCTGCACAGAAAGTGTTTGCAGACTGCTGAATCCACACACGGGTTTAACTCTGGAAGTTGAGTGCGCACATTGACAACCGTTCTGTTAGATAGCTGCGTTTTGGATTTAGAAGCACATATTTCCCTGTGCTTACTGCCCTTTCTTCCCTAGGCCGGTATTGGGCTGAAAATGCCTGCTTTGAGACTCTGCACAGAAAGTGTTTGCAGACTGCTGAATCCACACACGGGTTTAACTCTGGAAGTTGAGTGCACACTTTGACAACCGTTCAGTTAGATAGCTGCGTTTTGGATTTAGAGGCAGATATTTCCCTTTGCTTACTGCCCTTTCTTCCATAGGCCGGTATTGGGCTGAAAACGCGTGTTTTGAGACTCTGCACAGAAAGTGTTTGCAGACTGCTGAATCCACACACGGGTTTAACTCTGGAAGTTGAGTGCACACATTGACAACCGTTCTGTTAGATACCTGCATTTTGGATTAAGAAGCAGAAATTTCCCTGTGCTTACTGCCCTTTCTTCCATAGGCCGGAATTGGGCTGAAAACGCCAGTTTTGAGACTCTGCACAGAAAGTGTTTGCAGACTGCTGAATCCACACACGGGTTTAACTCTGGAAGTTGAGTGCACACATTGACAACCGTTCTGTTAGGTAGCTCCGTTTTTGATTTAGAAGCAGATATTTCCCTGTGCTTACTGCCCTTTCTTCCATAGGCCGGTATTGGCCTGAAAACGCGTGTTTTGAGACTCTGCACAGAAAGTGTTTGCAGACTGCTGAATCCACACACGGGTTTAACTCTGGAAGGTGAGTGCACACATTGACAACCGTTCTGTTAGATAGCTGCGTTTTGGATTTAGAAGCAGATATTTCACTGTGCTTACTGCTCTTTCTTCCATAGGCCGGTATTGGGATGTAATCGCCTGTTTTGAGACTCTGCACAGAAAGTGTTTGCAGACTGCTGAATCCACACACGGGTTTAACTCTGGAAGTTGAGTGCACACATTGACAACCGTTCTGTTAGATAGCTGCGTTTTGGATTTAGAAGCAGATATTTCCCTGTGCTTACTGCCGTTTCTTCCATAGGCCGGTATTGGCTGAAAACGCCTGTTTTGAGACTCTGCACAGAAAGTGTTTGCAGACCGCTGAATCCACACACGGGTTTAACTCTGGAAGATGAGTGCACACATTGACAACCGTTCTGTTAGATAGCTGCGTTTTGGATTTAAAAGCAGATATTTCCCTGTGCTTACTGCCCTTTCTTCCGTAGGCCGGTATTGGGCTGAAACGCCTGTTTTGAGACTCTGCACAGAAAGTGTTTGCAGACTGCTGAATCCACACACGGGTTTATCTCTGGAAGTTGAGTGCACACATTGACAACCGTTCTGTTAGATAGCTGCATTTTGGATTTAGAAGCAGAAATTTCCCTGTGCTTACTGCCCTTTCTTCCATAGGCCGGAATTGGGCTGACAACGCCAGTTTTGAAACTCTACACAGAAAGTGTTTGCAGACTGCTGAATCCACACACGGGGTTAACACTGGAAGTTGAGTGCACACATTGACAACCGTTCTGTTAGATAGCTGCGTTTTGGATTTAGAAGCAGATATTGCCGTGTGCTTACTGCCCTTTATTCCGTAGGCCGGAATTGGGCTGAAAACGCATGTTTTCAGACTCTGCACATAAAGTGTTTGCAGTCTCCTCAATCCACACACCGATTTAACTCTGGAAGTTGAGTGCACACATTGACAACCATTCTGTTAGATAGCTGCGTTTTGGATTTAGAAGCAGTTATTTCCCTGTGCTTACTGCCCTTTTCCATATGCTGGTATTGGGCTCAAAACGCCTGTTTTGAGACTCTGCACAGAAAGTGTTTGCAGACTGCTGAATCCACACACGGCTTTAACTCTGGAAGTTGAGTGCACACATTGACAACCGTTCTGTTAGATAGCTGCGTTTTGGATTTAGAAGCAGATATTTCCCTGTGCTTACTGGTCTTTCTTCCATAGGCCGGTATTGGGATGAAATCGCCTGTTTTGAGACTCTGCACAGAAAGTGTTTGCAGACTGCTGAATCCACACACGGGTTTAACTCTGGAAGTTGAGTGCACACATTGTCAACCGTTCTGTTAGATAGCTGCGTTTTGGATTTAGAAGCAGATATTTCCCTGTGCTTACTGCCCTTTCTTCCATAGGCCGGTATTGGGCTGAAAACGCCTGTTTTGAGACTCTGCACAGAAAGTGTTTGCAGACTGCTGAATCCACACACGGGTTTAACTCTGGAAGGTGAGTGTTCACATTGACAGCCGTTCTGTTAGGTAGCTGCGTTTTGGATTTAGAAGCAGATATTTCCCTGTGCTTACTGCCCTTTCTTCCATAGTCCGGTATTGGTCTGAAAACACCTCTTTTGAGACTCTGCCCAGAAAATGTTTCCAGACTGCTGAATCCACACAAGGCTTTAACTCTGGAAGTTGAGTGCACACATTGACAACCGTTCTGTTAGATAGCTGCGTTTTCGATTTAGAAGCAGATATTTCCCTGTGCTTACTGCCCTTTCTTCCATAGGCTGGTATTGGGCTGAAAACGCCTGTTTTCAGACTCTGCACAAAATGTGTTTGCAGACTGCTGAATCCACACACAGGTTTAACTCTGGAAGATGGGTGCACACATTGACAACCGTTCTGTTAGATAGCTGCGTTTTCGATTTAGAAGCAAAAATTTCCCAGTGCTTACTGCCCTTTCTTCCATAGGCCGGTATTGGGCTGAAAACGCCTGTTTTGAGACTCTGCACAGAAAGTGTTTTCAGACTGCTGAATCCACACACGGGTTTAACTCTGGAAGTTGAGTGCACACATTGACAACCGTTCTGTTAGATAGCTGCGTTTTGGATTTAGAAGCAGATATTTCCCTGTGCTTACTGCCCTTTCTTCCATAGGCCGGTATTGGGCTGAAAATGCCTGTTTAGAGACTCTGCACAGAAAGTGTTTGCAGACTGCTGAATCCACACACGGGTTTAACTCTGGAAGTTGAGTGCACACATTGACAACCGTTCTGTTAGATAGCTGCGTTTTGGATTTAGAAGCAGATATTTCCCTGTGCTTACTGCCCTTTCTTCCATAGGCCGGTATTGGGCTGAAAACGCCTGTTTTCAGACTCTGCACAGAAAGTGTTTGCAGTCTTCTCAATCCACACACGGGTTTAACTCTGGAAGTTGAGTGCACACATTGACAACCGTTCTGTTAGATAGCTGCGTTTTGGATTTAGAAGCAGATATTTCCCTGTGCTTACTGCCCTTTCTTCCATAGGCCGGTATTGGGCTGAAAACGCCTGTTTTGAGACTCTGCACAGAAAGTGTTTGCAGAATGCTGAATCCACACACGGGTTTAACTCTGGAAGTTGAGTGCACACATTGACAACCGTTCTGTTAGATAGCTGCGTTTTGGATTTAGAAGCAGATATTTCCCTGTGCTTACTGCCCTTTCTTCCATAGGCAGGTATTGGGCTGAAAACGCCTGTTTTGAGACTCTGCACAGAAAGTGTTTGCAGACTGCTGAATCCACACACGGGTTTAACTCTGGAAGTTGAGTGCGCACATTGACAACCGTTCTGTTAGATAGCTGCGTTTTGGATTTAGAAGCACATATTTCCCTGTGCTTACTGCCCTTTCTTCCCTAGGCCGGTATTGGGCTGAAAATGCCTGCTTTGAGACTCTGCACAGAAAGTGTTTGCAGACTGCTGAATCCACACACGGGTTTAACTCTGGAAGTTGAGTGCACACTTTGACAACCGTTCAGTTAGATAGCTGCGTTTTGGATTTAGAGGCAGATATTTCCCTTTGCTTACTGCCCTTTCTTCCATAGGCCGGTATTGGGCTGAAAACGCGTGTTTTGAGACTCTGCACAGAAAGTGTTTGCAGACTGCTGAATCCACACACGGGTTTAACTCTGGAAGTTGAGTGCACACATTGACAACCGTTCTGTTAGATACCTGCATTTTGGATTAAGAAGCAGAAATTTCCCTGTGCTTACTGCCCTTTCTTCCATAGGCCGGAATTGGGCTGAAAACGCCAGTTTTGAGACTCTGCACAGAAAGTGTTTGCAGACTGCTGAATCCACACACGGGTTTAACTCTGGAAGTTGAGTGCACACATTGACAACCGTTCTGTTAGGTAGCTCCGTTTTTGATTTCGAAGCAGATATTTCCCTGTGCTTACTGCCCTTTCTTCCATAGGCCGGTATTGGCCTGAAAACGCGTGTTTTGAGACTCTGCACAGAAAGTGTTTGCAGACTGCTGAATCCACACACGGGTTTAACTCTGGAAGGTGAGTGCACACATTGACAACCGTTCTGTTAGATAGCTGCGTTTTGGATTTAGAAGCAGATATTTCACTGTGCTTACTGCTCTTTCTTCCATAGGCCGGTATTGGGATGTAATCGCCTGTTTTGAGACTCTGCACAGAAAGTGTTTGCAGACTGCTGAATCCACACACGGGTTTAACTCTGGAAGTTGAGTGCACACATTGACAACCGTTCTGGTAGATAGCTGCGTTTTGGATTTAGAAGCAGATATTTCCCTGTGCTTACTGCCGTTTCTTCCATAGGCCGGTATTGGGCTGAAAACGACTGTTTTGAGACTCTGCACAGAAAGTGTTTGCAGACCGCTGAATCCACACACGGGTTTAACTCTGGAAGATGAGTGCACACATTGACAACCGTTCTGTTAGATAGCTGCGTTTTGGATTTAAAAGCAGATATTTCCCTGTGCTTACTGCCCTTTCTTCCATAGGCCGGTATTGGGCTGAAACGCCTGTTTTGAGACTCTGCACAGAAAGTGTTTGCAGACTGCTGAATCCACACACGGGTTTATCTCTGGAAGTTGAGTGCACACATTGACAACCGTTCTGTTAGATAGCTGCATTTTGGATTTAGAAGCAGAAATTTCCCTGTGCTTACTGCCCTTTCTTCCATAGGCCGGAATTGGGCTGACAACGCCAGTTTTGAAACTCTACACAGAAAGTGTTTGCAGACTGCTGAATCCACACACGGGGTTAACACTGGAAGTTGAGTGCACACATTGACAACCGTTCTGTTAGATAGCTGCGTTTTGGATTTAGAAGCAGATATTGCCGTGTGCTTACTGCCCTTTATTCCGTAGGCCGGAATTGGGCTGAAAACGCATGTTTTCAGACTCTGCACATAAAGTGTTTGCAGTCTCCTCAATCCACACACCGATTTAACTCTGGAAGTTGAGTGCACACATTGACAACCATTCTGTTAGATAGCTGCGTTTTGGATTTAGAAGCAGTTATTTCCCTGTGCTTACTGCCCTTTCTTCCATATGCTGGTATTGGGCTGAAAACGCCTGTTTTGAGACTCTGCACAGAAAGTGTTTGCAGACTGCTGAATCCACACACGGCTTTAACTCTGGAAGTTGAGTGCACACATTGACAACCGTTCTGTTAGATAGCTGCGTTTTGGATTTAGAAGCAGATATTTCCCTGTGCTTACTGGTCTTTCTTCCATAGGCCGGTATTGGGATGAAATCGCCTGTTTTGAGACTCTGCACAGAAAGTGTTTGCAGACTGCTGAATCCACACACGGGTTTAACTCTGGAAGTTGAGTGCACACATTGTCAACCGTTCTGTTAGATAGCTGCGTTTTGGATTTAGAAGCAGATATTTCCCTGGGCTTACTGCCCTTTCTTCCATAGGCCGGTATTGGGCTGAAAACGCCTGTTTTGAGACTCTGCACAGAAAGTGTTTGCAGACTGCTGAATCCACACACGGGTTTAACTCTGGAAGGTGAGTGCACACATTGACAGCCGTTCTGTTAGGCAGCTGCCTTTTGGATTTAGAAGCAGATATTTCCCTGTGCTTACTGCCCTTTCTCCCATAGGCTGGTATTAGGCTGAAAACGCCTGTTTTCAGACTCTGCACAGGAAGTGTTTGCAGTCTGCTCAATCCACACACCGATTTAACTCTGGAAGTTGAGTGCACACATTGACAACCATTCTGTTAGATAGCTACGTTTTGGATTTAGAAGCAGATATTTCCCTGTGCTTACTGCGCTTTCTTCCATATGCTGGTAGTGGGATGAAAACGCCTGTTTTGAGACTCTGCACAGAAAGTGTTTGCAGACTGCTGAATCCACACACGGGTTTAACTCTGGAAGTTGAGTGCACACATTGACAACCGTTCTGTTAGATAGCTGCATTTTGGATTTAGAAGCAGATATTTCCCTGTGCTTACTGCTCTTTCTTCCATAGGCCGGTATTGGGATGAAATCGCCTGTTTTGAGACTCTGAACAGAAAGTGTTTGCAGACTGCTGAATCCACACACGGGTTTAACTCTGGAATTTGAGTGCACACATTGACAACCGTTCTGTTACATAGCTGCGTTTTGGACTTAGAAGCAGATATTTCCCTGTGCTTACTGCCCTTTCTTCCATATGCTGGTATTGGGATGAAAACGCCTGTTTTGAGACTCTGCACAGAAAGTGTTTGCAGACTGCTGAATCCACACACGGGTTTAACTCCGGAAGTTGAGTGCACACATTGACAACCGTTCTGTTAGGTAGCTGCGTTTTGTATTTAGAAGCAGATATTTCCCTGTGCTTACTGCCCTTTCTTCCATAGGCCGGTATTGGGCTGAAAACGCCTGTTTTGAGACTCTGCACAGAAAGTGTTTGCAGACTGCTGAATCCACACACGGGTTTAACTCTGGAAGTTGAGTGCACACATTGACAACCGTTCTGTTAGATAGCTGCGTTTTGGATTTAGAAGCAGATATTTCCCTGGGCTTACTGGTCTTTCTTCCATAGGCCGGTATTGGGATGAAATCGCCTGTTTTGAGACTCTGCACAGAAAGTGTTTGCAGACTGCTGAATCCACACACGGGTTTAACTCTGGAAGTTGAGTGCACACATTGACAACCGTTCTGTTAGATAGCTGCGTTTTGGATTTAGAAGCAGATATTTCCCTGTGCTTACTGCCCTTTCTTCCATAGGCCGGTATTGGGCTGAAAACGCCTGTTTTGAGACTCTGCACAGAAAGTGTTTGCAGACTGCTGAATCCACACACGGGTTTAACTCTGGAAGGTGAGTGTTCACATTGACAGCCGTTCTGTTAGGTAGCTGCGTTTTGGATTTAGAAGCAGATATTTCCCTGTGCTTACTGCCCTTTCTTCCATAGTCCGGTATTGGTCTGAAAACACCTGTTTTGAGACTCTGCCCAGAAAGTGTTTCCAGACTGCTGAATCCACACAAGGCTTTAACTCTGGAAGTTGAGTGCACATATTGACAACCGTTCTGTTAGATAGCTGCGTTTTGGATTTAGAAGCAGATATTTCCCTGTGCTTACTGCCCTTTCTTCCATAGGCCGGTATTGGGCTGAAAACGCCTGTTTTGAGACTCTGCACAAAATGTGTTTGCAGACTGCTGAATCCACACACAGGTTTAACTCTGGAAGATGAGTGCACACAATGACAACTGTTCTCTTACATAGCTGCGTTTTCGATTTAGAAGCAAAAATTTCCCAGTGCTTGCTGCCCTTTCTTCCATAGGCCGGTATTGGGCTGAAAACGCCTGTTTTGAGACTCTGCACAGAAAGTGTTTGCAGACTGCTGAATCCACACACGGGTTTAACTCTGGAAGTTGAGTGCACACATTGACAACCGTTCTGTTAGATAGCTGCGTTTTGGATTTAGAAGCAGATATTTCCCTGTGCTTACTGCCCTTTCTTCCATAGGCCGGTATTGGGCTGAAAACGCCTGTTTTGAGATTCTGCACAGAAAGTGTTTGCAGAATGCTGAATCCACACACGGGTTTAACTCTGGAAGTTGAGTGCACACATTGACAACCGTTCTGTTAGATAGCTGCGTTTTGGATTTAGAAGCAGATATTTCCCTGTGCTTACTGCCCTTTCTTCCATAGGCAGGTATTGGGCTGAAAACGCCTGTTTTGAGACTCTGCACAGAAAGTGTTTGCAGACTGCTGAATCCACACACGGGTTTAACTCTGGAAGTTGAGTGCACACATTGACAACCGTTCTTTTAGATAGCTGCGTTTTGGATTTAGAAGCAGATATTTCCATGTGCTTACTGCCCTTTCTTCCATAGGCCGGTATTGGGCTGAAAACGCCTGTTGTGAGACTCTGCACAGAAAGTGTTTGCAGACAGCTGAATCCACACACGGGTTTAACTCTGGAAGTTGAGTGCACACATTGACAACCATTCTTTTAGATAGCTGCATTTTGGATTTAAAAGCAGATATTTCCCTGTGCTTACTGCCCTTTCTTCCATAGGCCGGTATTGGGCTGAAAACGCCTGTTTTGAGACTCTGCACAGAAAGTGTTTGCAGACTGCTGAATCCACAAACGGGTTTAACTCTGGAAGTTGAGTGCACACATTGACAACCGATCTGTTAGATAGCTGCATTTTGGATTTAGAAGCAGAAATTTCCCTGTGCTTACTGCCCTTTCTTCCATAGGCCGGAATTGGGCTGAAAACGCCAGTTTTGAAACTCTGCACAGAAAGTGTTTGCAGACTGCTGAATCCTCACACGGGGTTAACTCTGGAAGTTGAGTGCACACATTGACAACCATTCTGTTAGATAGCTGCGTTTTGGATTTAGAAGCAGATATTTCCCTGTGCTTAGTGCCCTTTATTACATAGGCCGGTATTGGGCTGAAAACGCATGTTTTCAGACTCCGCACAGAAAGTGTTTGCAGTCTGCTGAATCCACACACCGATTTAGCTCTGAAAGTTGAGTGCACACATTGACAACCATTCTGTTAGTTAGCTGCGTTTTGAATTTAGAAGCAGATACTTCCCTGTGCTTACTGCCCTTTCTTCCATATGCTGGTATTGGTCTGAAAACGCCTGTTTTGAGACTCTGCACAGAAAGTGTTTGCACACTGCTGAATCCAAACACGGGTTTAACTCTGGAAGTTGAGTGCACACATTGACAACCGTTCTTTTAGATAGCTGCATTTTGGATTTAAAAGCAGATATTTCCCTGTGCTTACTGCCCTTTCTTCCATAGGCCGGTATTGGGCTGAAAACGCCTGTTTTGAGACTCCGCACAGAAAGTGTTTGCAGACTGCTGAATCCACAAACGGGTTTAACTCTGGAAGTTGAGTGCACACATTGTCAACCGTTCTGTTAGATAGCTGCGTTTTGGATTTAGAAGCAGATATTTCCCTGGGTTTACTGCCCTTTCTTCCATAGGCCGGTATTGGGCTGAAAACGCCTGTTTTGAGACTCTGCACAGAAAGTGTTTGCAGACTGCTGAATCCACACACGGGTTTAACTCTGGAAGGTGAGTGCACACATTGACTGCCGTTCTGTTAGGTAGCTGCCTTTTGGATTTAGAAGCAGATATTTCCCTGTGCTTACTGCCCTTTTTCCATAGGCCAGCATTGGGGTGAAAACGCGTGTTTTCAGACTCTGCACAGAAAGTGTTTGCAGTCTGCTCAATCCACACACCGATTTAACTCTGGAAGTTGAGTGCACACATTGACAACCATTCTATTAGATAGCTGCGTTTTGGATTTAGAGGCAGGTATTTCCCTGTGCTTACTGCCCTTTCTTCCATATGCTGGTATTGGGATGAAAACGCCTGTTTTGACACTCTGCACAGAAAGTGTGTGCAGACTGCTGAATCCACACACGGGTTTAACTCTGGAAGTTGAGTGCACACATTGACAACCGTTCTGTTAGATAGCTGCGTTTTGGATTTAGAAGCAGATATTTCCCTGTGCTTACTGCTCTTTCTTCCATAGGCCGGTATAGGGATGAAATCGCCTGTTTTGAGACTCTGAACAGAAAGTGTTTGCAGACTGCTGAGTCCACAGACGGGTTTAACTCTGGAATTTGAGTGCACACATTGACAACCGTTCTGTTACATAGCTGCGTTTTGGATTTAGAAGCAGATATTTCCCTGTGCTTACTGCCCTTTCTTCCATAGGCCGGTATTGGTCTGAAAACACCTGTTTTGAGACTCTGCACAGAAAGTGTTTGCAGACTGCTGAATCCACACACGGGTTTAACTCTGGAATTTGAGTGCACACATTGACAACCGTTCTGTTAGGTAGCTCTGTTTTTGATTTATAAGCAGATATTTCCCTGTGCTTAATGCCCTTTCTTCCATAGGCCGGAATTGGCCTGAAAAAGCGTGTTTTGAAACTCTGCACAGAAAGTGTTTGCAGACTGCTGAATCCACACACGGGTTTAACTCTGGAAGTTGAGTGCACACATTGACAACCGTTCTGTTAGATAGCTGCGTTTTGGATTTAGAAGCAGATATTTCCCTGTGCTTACTGCTCTTTCTTCCATAGGCCGGTATTGGGATGTAATCGCCTGTTTTGAGACTCTGCACAGAAAGTGTTTGCAGACTGCTGAATCCACACACGGGTTTACCTCTGGAAGTTGAGTGCACCCATTGACAACCGTTCTGTTAGATAGCTGCGTTTTGGATTTAGAAGCAGATATTTCCCTGGGCTTACTGCCCTTTCTTCCATAGGCCGGTATTGGGCTGAAAACGCCTGTTTTGAGACTCTGCACAGAAAGTGTTTGCAGACTGCTGAGTCCACAGACGGGTTTAACTCTGGAAGTTGAGTGCACACATTGACAACCATTCTTTTAGATAGCTGCATTTTGGATTTAAAAGCAGATATTTCCCTGTGCTTACTGCCCTTTCTTCCATAGGCCGGTATTGGGCTGAAAACGCCTGTTTTGAGACTCTGCACAGAAAGTGTTTGCAGACTGCTGAATCCACACACGGGTTTAACTCTAGAAGTTGAGTGCACACATTGACAACCGTTCTGTTAGATAGCTGCGTTTTGGATTTAGAAGCAGATATTTCCCTGTGCTTACTGCCCTTTCTTCCATAGGCCGGAATTGGGCTGAAAACGCCAGTTTTGAAACTCTGCACAGAAAGTGTTTGCAGACTGCTGAATCCACACACGGGTTTAACTCTGGTAGTTGAGTGCACACATTGACAACCGTTCTGTTAGATAGCTGCGTTTTGGATTTAGAAGCAGATATTTCCGTGTGCTTACTGCCCTTTATTACATAGGCCGGTATTGGGCTGAAAACGCATGTTTTCAGACTCTGCACAGAAAGTGTTTGCAGTCTGCTCAATCCACACACCGATTTAACTCTGGAAGTTGAGTGCACACATTGACAACCATTCTGTTAGATAGCTGCGTTTTGGATTTAGAAGCAGATATTTCCCTGTGCTTACTGCCCTTTCTTCCATATGCTGGTATTGGGCTGAAAACGCCTGTTTTGAGACTCTGCACAGAAAGTGTTTGCACACTGCTGAATCCACACACGGGTTTAACTCTGGAAGTTGAGTGCACACATTGACAACCGCTCTGTTAGGTAGCTGCGTTTTCTATTTAGAAGCAGATATTTCCCTGTGCTTACTGCCCTTTCTTCCATAGGCAGGTATTGGGCTGAAAACGCCTGTTTTGAGACTCTGCACAGAAAGTGTTTGCAGACTGCTGAATCCACACACGGGTTTAACTCTGGAAGTTGAGTGCACACATTGACAACCGTTCTGTTAGATAGCTGCGTTTTGGATTTAGAAGCAGATATTTCCCTGTGCTTACTGCCCTTTCTTCCATAGGCCGGTATTGGGCTGAAAACGCCTGATTTGAGACTCTGCACAGAAAGTGTTTGCAGACTGCTGAATCCACACACGGGTTTAACTCTGGAAGTTGAGTGCACACATTGTCAACCGTTCTGTTAGATAGCTGCGTCTTGGATTTAGAAACAGATATTTCCCTGGGCTTACTGCCCTTTCTTCCATAGGCCGGTATTGGGCTGAAAACGGCTGTTTTGAGACTCTGCACAGAAAGTGTTTGCAGACTGCTGAATCCACACACGGGTTTAACTCTGGAAGGTGAGTGCACACATTGACAGCCGTTCTGTTAGGTAGCTGCCTTTTGGATTTAGAAGCAGATATTTCCCTGTGCTTACTGCCCTTTCTTCCATAGGCCGGTATCGGGGTGAAAACGCCTGTTTTCAGACTCTGCACAGAAAGTGTTTGCAGTCTGCTCAATCCACACACCGATTTAACTCTGGAAGTTCAGTGCACACATTGACAACCATTCTATTAGATAGCTGCGTTTTGGATTTAGAAGCAGATATTTCCCTGTGCTTACTGCCCTTTCTTCCATATGCTGGTATTGGGATGAAAACGCCTGTTTTGAAACTCTGCACAGAAAGTGTTTGCAGACTGCTGAATCCAGACACGGGTTTAACTCTGGAAGGTGAGTGCACACATTGACACCCGTTCTGTTAGATAGCTGTGTTTTCGATTTAGGAGCAGATATTTCCCTGTGCTTACTGCCCTTTCTTCCATAGGCCGGTATTGGGCTGAAAACGCCTGTTTTCAGACTCTGCACAGAAAGTGTTTGCAGTCTGCTCAATCCACACACCGATTTAACTCTGGAAGTTCAGTGCACACCTTGACAACCATTCTGTTAGATAGCTGCGTTTTGGATTTAGAAGCAGATATTTCCCTGTGCTTACTGCCCTTTCTTCCATATGCTGGTATTGGGCTGAAAACGCCTGTTTTGAGACTCTGCACAGAAAGTGTTTGCAGACTGCTGAATCCACACACGGGTTTAACTCTAGAAGTTGAGTGCACACATTGACAACCGTTCTGTTAGGTAGCTCTGTTTTTGATTTAGAAGACAGATATTTCCCTGTGCTTACTGCCCTTTCTTCCATAGGCCGGAATTGGCCTGAAAACGCGTGTTTTGAGACTCTGCACAGAAAGTGTTTGCAGACTGCTGAATCCACACACGGGTTTAACTCTGGAAGTTGAGTGCACACATTGACAACCGTTCTGTTAGATAGCTGCGTTTTGGATTTAGAAGCAGATATTTCCCTGTGCTTACTGCTCTTTCTTCCATAGGCCGGTATTGGGATGTAATCGCCTGTTTTGAGACTCTGCGCAGAAAGTGTTTGCAGACTGCTGAATCCACACACGGGTTTACCTCTGGAAGTTGAGTGCACCCATTGACAACCGTTCTGTTAGATAGCTGCGTTTTGGATTTAGAAGCAGATATTTCCCTGTGCTTACTGCCCTTTCTTCCATAGGCCGGAATTGGTCTGAAAACGCGTGTTTTGAAACTCTGCACAGAAAGTGTTTGCAGACTGCTGAATCCACACACGGGTTTAACTCTGGAAGTTGAGTGCACACATTGACAACCGTTCTGTTAGATAGCTGCGTTTTGGATTTAGAAGCAGATATTTCCCTGTGCTTACTGCTCTTTCTTCCATAGGCCGGTATTGGGATGTAATCGCCTGTTTTGAGACTCTGCGCAGAAAGTGTTTGCAGACTGCTGAATCCACACACGGGTTTACCTCTGGAAGTTGAGTGCACCCATTGACAACCGTTCTGTTAGATAGCTGCGTTTTGGAATGAGAAGCAGATATTTCCCTGTGCTTACTGCCCTTTCTTCCATAGGCCGGTATTGGGCTGAAAACGCCTGTTTTGAGACTCTGCACAGAAAGTGTTTGCAGACTGCTGAATCCACACACTGGTTTAACTCTGGAAGTTGAGTGCACACATTGACAACCGTTCTGTTAGATAGCTGCGTTTTGGATTTAGAAGCAGATATTTCCCTGTGCTTACTGCCCTTTCTTCCATATGCTGGTATTTGGCTGAAAACGCCTGTTTTGAGACTCTGCACAGAAAGTGTTTGCAGACTGCTGAATCCACACACGGGTTTAACTCTGGAAGTTGAGTGCACACATTGACAACCGTTCTGTTAGGTAGCTGCGTTTTGTACTTAGAAGCAGATACTTCCCTGTGCTTACTGCCCTTTCTTCCATAGGCCGGTATTGGGCTGAAAACGCCTGTTTTGAGACTCTGCACAGAATGTGTTTGCAAACTGCTGAATCCACACACGGGTTTAACTCTGGAAGTTGAGTTCACACATTGACAACCGTTCAGTTAGATAGCTGCGTTTTGGATTTAGAAGCAGATATTTCCCTGTGCTTACTGCCCTTTCTTCCATAGGCCGGTATTGGGATGAAATCGCCTGTTTTGAGACTCTGCACAGAAAGTGTTTGCAGACAGCTGAATCCACACACGGGTTTAACTCTGGAAGTTGAGTGCACACATTGTCAACCGTTCTGTTAGATAGCTGCGTTTTGGATTTAGAACCAGATATTTCCCTGGGCTTACTGCCCTTTCTTCCATAGGCCGGTATTGGGCTGAAAACGCCTGTATTGAGACTCTGCACAGAAAGTGTTTGCAGACTGCTGAATCCACACACGGGTTTAACTCTGGAAGGTGAGTGCACACATTGACAGCCGTTCTGTTAGGTAGCTGCCTTTTGGATTTAGAAGCAGATATTTCCCTGTGCTTACTGCCCTTTCTTCCATAGGCCGGTATTGGGCTGGAAACGCCTGTTTTCAGACTCTGCACAGAAAGTGTTTGCAGTCTGCTCAATCCACACACCGATTTAACTCTGGAAGTTCAGTGCACACATTGACAACCATTCTGTTAGATAGCTGCGTTTTGGATTTAGAAGCAGATATTTCCCTGTGCTTACTGCCCTTTCTTCCATATGCTGGTATTGGGCTGAAAACGCCTGTTTTGAGACTCTGCACAGAAAGTGTTTGCAGACTGCTGAATCCACACACGGGTTTAACTCTGGAAGTTGAGTGCACACATTGACAACCGTTCTGTTAGATAGCTGCGTTTTGGATTTAGAACCAGATATTTCCCTGTGCTTACTGCCCTTTCTTCCATAGGCCGGTATTGGGCTGAAAACGCCTGTTTTGAGACTCTGCACAGAAAGTGTTTGCAGACTGCTGAATCCACACACGGGTTTAACTCTGGAAGTTGAGTGCACACATTGACAGCCGTTCTGTTAGGTAGCTGCGTTTTGGATTTAGAAGCAGATATTTCCCTGTGCTTACTGCCCTTTCTTCCATAGTCCGGTATTGGTCTGAAAACACCTGCTTTGAGACTCTGCCCAGAAAGTGTTTCCAGACTGCTGAATCCACACAAGGCTTTAACTCTGGAAGTTGAGTGCACACATTGACAACCGTTCTGTTAGATAGCTGCGTTTTGGATTTAGAAGCAGATATTTCCCTGTGCTTACTGCCCTTTCTTCCATAGGCCGGTATTGGGCTGAAAACGCCTGTTTTGAGACTCTGCACAAAATGTGTTTGCAGACTGCTGAATCCACACACAGGTTTAACTCTGGAAGATGAGTGCACACATTGACAACCGTTCTGTTAGATAGCTGCGTTTTCGATATAGAAGCAAAAATTTCCCAGTGCTTACTGCCGTTTCTTCCATAGGCCGGTATTGGGCTGAAAACGCCTGTTTTGAGACTCTGCACAGAAAGTGTTTGCAGACTGCTGAATCCACACACGGGTTTAACTCTGGAAGTTGAGTGCACACATTGACAACCGTTCTGTTAGGTAGCTGCGTTTTGGATTTAGAAACAGATATTTCCCTGTGCTTACTGCCCTTTCTTCCATAGGCCGGTATTGGGCTGAAAACGCCTGTTTTGAGATTCTGCACAGAAAGTGTTTGCAGAATGCTGAATCCACTCACGGGTTTAACTCTGGAAGTTGAGTGCACACATTGACAACCGTTCTGTTAGATAGCTGCGTTTTGGATTTAGAAGCAGATATTTCCCTGTGCTTACTGCCCTTTCTTCCTTAGGCAGGTATTGGGCTGAAAACGCCTGTTTTGAGACTCTGCACAGAAAGTGTTTGCAGACTGCTGAATCCACACACGGGTTTAACTCTGGAAGTTGAGTGCGCACATTGACAACCGTTCTGTTAGATAGCTGCGTTTTGGATTTAGAAGCACATATTTCCCTGTGCTTACTGCCCTTTCTTCCCTAGGCCGGTATTGGGCTGAAAATGCCTGTTTTGAGACTCTGCACAGAAAGTGTTTGCAGACTGCTGAATCCACACACGGGTTTAACTCTGGAAGTTGAGTGCACACATTGACAACCGTTCTGTTAGATAGCTGCGTTTTGGATTTAGAGGCAGATATTTCCCTTTGCTTAATGCCCTTTCTTCCATAGGCCGGTATTGGGCTGAAAACGCGTGTTTTGAGACTCTGCACAGAAAGTGTTTGCAGACTGCTGAATCCACACACGGGTTTAACTCTGGAAGTTGAGTGCACACATTGACAACCGTTCTGTTAGATAGCTGCATTTTGGATTAAGCAGCAGAAATTTCCCTGTGCTTACTGCCCTTTCTTCCATAGGCCGGAATTGGGCTGAAAACGCCAGTTTTGAGACTCTGCACAGAAAGTGTTTGCAGACTGCTGAATCCACACACGGGTTTAACTCTGGAAGTTGAGTGCACACATTGACAACCGTTCTGTTAGATAGCTGCGTTTTGGATTTAGAAGCAGATATTTCCCTGTGCTTACTGCCCTTTCTTCCATAGGCCGGTATTGGGCTGAAAACGCCTGTTTTGAGACTCTGCACAGAAAGTGTTTGCAGACTGCTTAATCCACAGACTGGTTTAACTCTGGAAGTTGAGTGCACACATTGACAACCGTTCTGTTAGATAGCTGCGTTTTGGATTTAGAAGCAGATATTTCCATGTGCTTACTGCCCTTTCTTCCATAGGCCGGTATTGGGCTGAAAACGCCTGTTGTGAGACTCTGCACAGAAAGTGTTTGCAGACACCTGAATCCACACACGGGTTTAACTCTGGAAGTTGAGTGCACACATTGACAACCATTCTTTTAGATAGCTGCATTTTGGATTTAAAAGCAGATATTTCCCTGTGCTTACTGCCCTTTCTTCCATAGGCCGATATTGGGCTGAAAACGCCTGTTTTGAGACTCTGCACAGAAAGTGTTTGCAGACTGCTGAATCCACACACGGGTTTAACTCTGGAAGTGAGTGCACACATTGACAACCGTTCTGTTAGATAGCTGCATTTTGGATTTAGAAGCAGAAATTTCCCTGTGCTTACTGCCCTTTCTTCCATAGGCCGGAATTGGGCTGAAAACACCAGTTTTGAAACTCTGCACAGAAAGTGTTTGCAGACTGCTGAATCCTCACACGGGGTTAACTCTGGAAGTTGAGTGCACACATTGACAACCGTTCTGTTAGATAGCTGCGTTTTGGATTTAGAAGCAGATATTTCCGTGTGCTTACTGCCCTTTATTACATAGGCCGGTATTGGGCTGAAAACGCATGTTTTCAGACTCTGCACAGAAAGTGTTTGCAGTCTGCTCAATCCACACACCGATTTAACTCTGAAAGCTGAGTGCACACATTGACAACCATTCTGTTAGATAGCTGCGTTTTGGATTTAGAAGCAGATACTTCCCTGTGCTTACTGCCCTTTCTTCCATATGCTGGTATTGGGCTGAAAACGCCTGTTTTGAGACTCTGCACAGAAAGTGTTTGCAGACTGCTGAATCCACACACGGGTTTAACTCTGGAAGTTGAGTGCACACATTGACAACCGTTCTGTTAGGTAGCTGCGTTTTGTATTTAGAAGCAGATATTTCCCTGTGCTTACTGCCCTTTCTTCCATAGGCCGGTATTGGGCTGAAAACGCCTGTTTTGAGACTCTGCACAGAAAGTGTTTGCAGACTGCTGAATCCACACACGGGTTTAACTCTGGAAGTTGAGTGCACACATTGACAACCGTTCTGTTAGATAGCTGTGTTTTGGATTTAGAAGCAGATATTTCCCTGTGCTTACTGCCCTTTCTTCCATAGATCGGTATTGGGCTGAAAACGCCTGATTTGAGACTCTGCACAGAAAGTGTTTGCAGACTGCTGAATCCACACACGAGTTTAGCTCTGGAAGTTGAGTGCACACATTGTCAACCGTTCTGTTAGATAGCTGCGTTTTGGATTTAGAAGCAGATATTTCCCTGGGCTTACTGCCCTTTCTTCCATAGGCCGGTATTGGGCTGAAAACGCCTGTTTTGAGACTCTGCACAGAAAGTGTTTGCAGACTGCTGAATCCACACACGGGTTTAACTCTGGAAGGTGAGTGCACACATTGACTGCCGTTCTGTTCGGTAGCTGCCTTTTGGATTTAGAAGCAGATATTTCCCTGTGCTTACTGCCCTTTCTTCCATAGGCCAGTATTGGGATGAAAACGCCTGTTTTCAGACTCTGCACAGAAAGTGTTTGCAGTCTGCTCAATCCACACACCGATTTAACTCTGGAAGTTGAGTGCACACATTGACAACCATTCTATTAGATAACTGCGTTTTTGATTTAGAGGCAGGTATTTCCCTGTGCTTACTGCCCTTTCTTCCATATGCTGGTATTGGGATGAAAACGCCTGTTTTGACACTCTGCACAGAAAGTGTTTGCAGACTGCTGAATCCACACACGGGTTTAACTCTGGAAGTTGAGTGCACACATTGACAACCGTTCTGTTAGATAGCTGCGTTTTGGATTTAGAGGCAGATATTTCCCTGTGCTTACTGCTCTTTCTTCCATAGGCCAGTATAGGGATGAAATCGCCTGTTTTCAGACTCTGAACAGAAAGTGTTTGCAGACTGCTGAATCCACAGACGGGTTTAACTCTGGAATTTGAGTGCACACATTGACAACCGTTCTGTTACATAGCTGCGTTTTGGATTTAGAAGCAGATATTTCCCTGTGCTTACTGCCCTTTCTTCCATAGGCCGGTATTGGTCTGAAAACAACTGTTTTGAGACTCTGCACAGAAAGTGTTTGCAGACTGCTTAATCCACACACTGGTTTAACTCTGGAATTTGAGTGCACACATTGACAACCGTTCTGTTACATAGCTGCGTTTTGGATTTAGAAGCAGATATTTCCCTGTGCTTACTGCCCTTTCTTCCATATGCTGGTATTGGGCTGAAAACGCCTGTTTTGAGACTCTGCACAGAAAGTGTTTCCACACTGCTGAATCCACACACGGGTTTAACTCTGGAAGTTGAGTGCACACATTGACAACCGTTCTGTTAGGTAGCTGCGTTTTGTATTTAGAAGCAGATATTTCCCTGTGCTTACTGCCCTTTCTTCCATAGGCCGGAATTGGGCTGAAAACGCCTGTTTTGAGACTCTGCACAGAAAGTGTTTGCAGACTGCTGAATCCACACACGGGTTTAACTCTGGAAGTTGAGTGCACACATTGACAACCGTTCTGTTAGATAGCTGCGTTTTGGATTTAGAAGCAGATATTTCCCTGTGCTTACTGCCCTTTCTTCCATAGGCCGGTATTGGGCTGAAAACGCCTGATTTGAGACTCTGCACAGAAAGTGTTTGCAGACTGCTGAATCCACACACGGGTTTAACTCTGGAAGTGGAGTGCACACATTGTCAACCGTTCTGTTAGATAGCTGCGTTTTGGATTTATAAACAGATATTTCCCTGGGCTTACTGCCCTTTCTTCCATAGGCCGGTATTGGGCTGAAAACGCCTGTTTTGAGACTCTGCACAGAAAGTGTTTGCAGACTGCTGAATCCACACACGGGTTTACCTCTGGAAGGTGAGTGCACACATTGACAGCCGTTCTGTTAGGTAGCTGCCTTTCGGATTTAGAAGCAGATATTTCCCTGTGCTTACTGCCCTTTCTTCCATAGGCCGGTATTGGGGTGAAAACGCCTGTTTTCAGACTCTGCACAGAAAGTGTTTGCAGTCTGCTCAATCCACACACCGATTTAACTCTGGAAGTTGAGTGCACACATTGACAACCATTCTATTAGATAGCTGCGTTTTGGATTTAGAAGCAGATATTTCCCTGTGCTTACTGCCCTTTCTTCCATATGCTGGTATTGGGATGAAAACACCTGTTTTGACACTCTGCACAGAAAGTGTTTGCAGACTGCTGAATCCAGACACGGGTTTAACTCTGGAAGGTGAGTGCACACATTGACAACCGTTCTGTTAGATAGCTGTGTTTTGGATTTAGAAGCAGATATTTCCCTGTGCTTACTGCCCTTTCTTCCATAGGCCGGTATTGGGCTGAAAACGCCTGTTTTCAGACTCTGCACAGAAAGTGTTTGCAGTCTGCTCAATCCACACACCGATTTAACTCTGGAAGTTCAGTGCACACCTTGACAACCATTCTGTTAGATAGCTGCGTTTTGGATTTAGAAGCAGATATTTCCCTGTGCTTACTGCCCTTTCTTCCATATGCTGGTATTGGGCTGAAAACGCCTGTTTTGAGACTCTGCACAGAAAGTGTTTGCAGACTGCTGAATCCACACACGGGTTTAACTCTAGAAGTTGAGTGCACACATTGACAACCGTTCTGTTAGGTAGCTCTGTTTTTGATTTAGAAGACAGATATTTCCCTGTGCTTACTGCCCTTTCTTCCATAGGCCGGAATTGGCCTGAAAACGCGTGTTTTGAGACTCTGCACAGAAAGTGTTTGCAGACTGCTGAATCCACACACGGGTTTAACTCTGGAAGTTGAGTGCACACATTGACAACCGTTCTGTTAGATAGCTGCGTTTTGGATTTAGAAGCAGATATTTCCCTGTGCTTACTGCTCTTTCTTCCATAGGCCGGTATTGGGATGTAATCGCCTGCTTTGAGACTCTGCGCAGAAAGTGTTTGCAGACTGCTGAATCCACACACGGGTTTACCTCTGGAAGTTGAGTGCACCCATTGACAACCGTTCTGTTAGATAGCTGCGTTTTGGATTTAGAAGCAGATATTTCCCTGTGCTTACTGCCCTTTCTTCCATAGGCCGGTATTGGGCTGAAAACGCCTGTTTTGAGACTCTGCACAGAAAGTGTTTGCAGACTGCTGAATCCACACACGGGTTTAACTCTGGAAGTTGAGTGCACACATTGACAGCCGTTCTGTTAGGTAGCTGCCTTTTGGATTTAGAAGCAGATATTTCCCTGTGCTTACTGCCCTTTCGTCCTTAGGCCGGTATTGGGCTGGAAACGCCTGTTTTCAGACTCTGCACAGAAAGTGTTTGCAGTCTGCTCAATCCACACACCGATTTAACTCTGGAAGTTGAGTGCACACATTGACAACCATTCTGTTAGATAGCTGCGTTTTGGATTTAGAAGCAGATATTTCCCTGTGCTTACTGCCCTTTCTTCCATATGCTGGTATTGGGATGAAAACCCCTGTTTTGAGACTCTGCACAGAAAGTGTTTGCAGACTGCTGAATCCACACACGGGTTTAACTCTGGAAGTTGAGTGCACACATTGACAACCGTTCTGTTAGATTGCTGCGTTTTGGATTGAGAAGCAGATATTTCCCTGTGCTTACTGCTCTTTCTTCCATAGGCCGGTATTGGGATGAAATCGCCTGTTTTGAGACTCTGCACAGAAAGTGTTTGCAGACTGCTGAATCCACACAAGGCGTTATCACTGGAAGTTGAGTGCACACATTGACAACCGTTCTGTTAGATAGCTGCGTTTTGGATTTAGAAGCAGATATTTCCCTGTGCTTAGTGCCCTTTCTTCCATAGGCCGGTATTGGGCTGAAAACGCCTGTTTTGAGACTCTGCACAGAAAGTGTTTGCAGACTGCTGAATCCACACACGGTTTTAACTCTGGAAGTTGAGTGCACACATTTACAACCTTTCTGTTAGATAGCTGCGTTTTGGATTTAGGAGCAGATACTTCCCTGTGCTTACTGCCCTTTCTTCCATAGGCCGGTATTGGGCTGAAAACGCCTGTTTTGAGACTCTGCACAGAAAGTGTTTGCAGACTGCTGAATCCACAGACGGGTTTAACTCTGGAAGTTGAGTGCACACATTGACAACCGTTCTGTTAGATAGCTGCGTTTTGGATTTAGAAGAGAAATTTCCCTGTGCTTACTGCCCTTTCTTCCATTGGCCGGTATTGGGCAGAAAACGCCTGTTTTCAGACTCTGCACAGAAAGTGTTTGCAGACTGCTGAATCCACACACGGGTTTAACTCTGGAAGTTGAGTGCACACATTGACAACCGTTCTGTTAGATAGCTGCGTTTTGGATTTAGAAGCAGATATTTCCCTGTGCTTACTGCCCTTTCTTCCATAGGCCAGTATTGGGCTGAAAACGCCTGTTTTTAGACCCTGCACAGAAAGTGTTTGCAGTCTGCTCAATCCACACACCGATTTAACTCTGGAAGTTGAGTGCACACATTGACAACCATTCTGTTAGATAGCTGCGTTTTGGATTTAGAAGCAGATATTTCCCTGTGCTTACTGCCCTTTCTTCCATATGCTGGTATTGGGCTGAAAACGCCTGTTTTGAGACTCTGCACAGAAAGTGTTTGCAGACTGCTGAATCCACACACGGGTTTAACTCTGGAAGTTGAGTGCACACATTGTCAACCGTTCTGTTAGATAGCTGCGTTTTGGATTTAGAAGCAGATATTTCCCTGGGCTTACTGCCCTTTCTTCCATAGGCCGGTATTGGGCTGAAAACGCCTGTTTTGAGACTCTGCACAGAAAGTGTTTGCAGACTGCTGAATCCAAACACGGGTTTAACTCTGGAAGGTGAGTGCACACATTGACAGCCGTTCTGTTAGGTAGCTGCCTTTTGGATTTAGAAGCAGATATTTCCCTGTGCTTACTGCCCTTTCTTCCATAGGCCGGTATTGGGGTGAAAACGCCTGTTTTCAGACTCTGCACAGAAAGTGTTTGCAGTCTGCTCAATCCACACACCGATTTAACTCTGGAAGTTGAGTGCACACATTGACAACCATTCTGTTAGATAGCTGCGTTTTGGATTTAGAAGCAGATATTTCCCTGTGCTTACTGCCCTTTCTTCCATATGCTGGTATTGGGCTGAAAACGCCTGTTTTGAGACTCTGCACAGAAAGTGTTTGCAGACTGCTGAATCCACACACGGGTTTAACTCTGGAAGTTGAGTGCACACATTGTCAACCGTTCTGTTAGATAGCTGCGTTTTGGATTTAGAAGCAGATATTTCCCTGGGCTTACTGCCCTTTCTTCCATAGGCCGGTATTGGGCTGAAAACGCCTGTTTTGAGACTCTGCACAGAAAGTGTTTGCAGACTGCTGAATCCAAACACGGGTTTAACTCTGGAAGGTGAGTGCACACATTGACAGCCGTTCTGTTAGGTAGCTGCCTTTTGGATTTAGAAGCAGATATTTCCCTGTGCTTACTGCCCTTTCTTCCATAGGCCGGTATTGGGGTGAAAACGCCTGTTTTCAGACTCTGCACAGAAAGTGTTTGCAGTCTGCTCAATCCACACACCGATTTAACTCTGGAAGTTGAGTGCACACATTGACAACCATTCTATTAGATAGCTGCGTTTTGGATTTAGAAGCAGATATTTCCCTGTGCTTACTGCCCTTTCTTCCATATGCTGGTATTGGGATGAAAACGCCTGTTTTGACACTCTGCACAGAAAGTGTTTGCAGACTGCTGAATCCAGACACGGGTTTAACTCTGGAAGGTGAGTGCACACATTGACAACCGTTCTGTTAGATAGCTGTGTTTTGGATTTAGAAGCAGATATTTCCCTGTGCTTACTGCCCTTTCTTCCATAGGCCGGTATTGGGCTGAAAACGCCTGTTTTCAGACTCTGCACAGAAAGTGTTTGCAGTCTGCTCAATCCACACACCGATTTAACTCTGGAAGTTCAGTGCACACCTTGACAACCATTCTGTTAGATAGCTGCGTTTTGGATTTAGAAGCAGATATTTCCCTGTGCTTACTGCCCTTTCTTCCATATGCTGGTATTGGGCTGAAAACGCCTGTTTTGAGACTCTGCACAGAAAGTGTTTGCAGACTGCTGAATCCACACAAGGCTTTAACTCTTGAAGTTGAGTGCACACATTGACAACCGTTCTGTTAGGTAGCTCTCTTTTTGATTTAGAAGCAGATATTTCCCTGTGCTTACTGCCCTTTCTTCCATAGGCCGGAATTGGCCTGAAAACGCGTGTTTTGAGACTCTGCACAGAAAGTGTTTGCAGACTGCTGAATCCACACACGGGTTTAACTCTGGAAGTTGAGTGCACACATTGACAACCGTTCTGTTAGATAGCTGCGTTTTGGATTTAGAAGCAGATATTTCCCTGTGCTTACTGCTCTTTCTTCCATAGGCCGGTATTGGGATGTAATCGCCTGTTTTGAGACTCTGCGCAGAAAGTGTTTGCAGACTGCTGAATCCACACACGGGTTTACCTCTGGAAGTTGAGTGCACCCATTGACAACCGTTCTGTTAGATAGCTGCGTTTTGGATTGAGAAGCAGATATTTCCCTGTGCTTACTGCCCTTTCTTCCATAGGCCGGTATTGGGCTGAAAACGCCTGTTTTGAGACTCTGCACAGAAAGTGTTTGCAGACTGCTGAATCCACACACTGGTTTAACTATGGAAGTTGAGTGCACACATTGACAACCGTTCTGTTAGATAGCTGCGTTTTGGATTTAGAAGCAGATATTTCCCTGTGCTTACTGCCCTTTCTTCCATATGCTGGTATTGGGCTGAAAACGCCTGTTTTGAGACTCTGCACAGAAAGTGTTTGCAGACTGCTGAATCCACACACGGGTTTAACTCTGGAAGTTGAGTGCACACATTGACAACCGTTCTGTTAGGTAGCTGCGTTTTGTACTTAGAAGCAGATACTTCCCTGTGCTTACTGCCCTTTCTTCCATAGGCCGGTATTGGGCTGAAAACGCCTGTTTTGAGACTCTGCACAGAAAGTGTTTGCAAACTGCTGAATCCACACACGGGTTTAACTCTGGAAGTTGAGTGCACACATTGACAACCGTTTTGTCAGATAGCTGCGTTTTGGATTTAGAAGCAGATATTTCCCTGTGCTTACTGCCCTTTCTTCCATAGGCCGGTATTGGGATGAAATCGCCTGTTTTGAGACTCTGCACAGAAAGTGTTTGCAGACAGCTGAATCCACACACGGGTTTAACTCTGGAAGTTGAGTGCACACATTGTCAACCGTTCTGTTAGATAGCTGCGTTTTGGATTTAGAACCAGATATTTCCCTGGGATTACTGCCCTTTCTTCCATAGGCCGGTATTGGGCTGAAAACGCCTGTATTGAGACTCTGCACAGAAAGTGTTTGCAGACTGCTGAATCCACACACGGGTTTAACTCTGGAAGGTGAGTGCACACATTGACAGCCGTTCTGTTAGGTAGCTGCCTTTTGGATTTAGAAGCAGATATTTCCCTGTGCTTACTGCCCTTTCTTCCATAGGCCGGTATTGGGCTGGAAACGCCTGTTTTCAGACTCTGCACAGAAAGTGTTTGCAGTCTGCTCAATCCACACACCGATTTAACTCTGGAAGTTCAGTGCACACATTGACAACCATTCTGTTAGATAGCTGCGTTTTGGATTTAGAAGCAGATATTTCCCTGTGCTTACTGCCCTTTCTTCCATATGCTGGTATTGGGCTGAAAACGCCTGTTTTGAGACTCTGCACAGAAAGTGTTTGCAGACTGCTGAATCCACACACGGGTTTAACTCTGGAAGTTGAGTGCACACATTGACAACCGTTCTGTAAGATAGCTGCGTTTTGGATTTAGAAGCAGATATTTCCCTGTGCTTACTGCCCTTTCTTCCATAGGCCGGTATTGGGCTGAAAACGCCTGTTTTGAGACTCTGCACAGAAAGTGTTTGCAGACTGCTGAATCCACACACGGGTTTAACTCTGGAAGTTGAGTGCACACATTGACAGCCGTTCTCTTAGGTAGCTGCGTTTTGGATTTAGAAGCAGATATTTCCCTGTGCTTACTGCCCTTTCTTCCATAGTCCGGTATTGGTCTGAAAACACCTGTTTTGAGACTCTGCCCAGAAAGTGTTTCCAGACTGCTGAATCCACACAAGGCTTTAACTCTGGAAGTTGAGTGCACACATTGACAACCGTTCTGTTAGATAGCTGCGTTTTGGATTTAGAAGCAGATATTTCCCTGTGCTTACTGCCCTTTCTTCCATAGGCCGGTATTGGGCTGAAAACGCCTGTTTTGAGACTCTGCACAAAATGTGTTTGCAGACTGCTGAATCCACACACAGGTTTAACTCTGGAAGATGAGTGCACACATTGACAACCGTTCTGTTAGATAGCTGCGTTTTCGATATAGAAGCAAAAATTTCCCAGTGCTTACTGCCGTTTCTTCCATAGGCCGGTATTGGGCTGAAAACGCCTGTTTTGAGACTCTGCACAGAAAGTGTTTGCAGACTGCTGAATCCACACACGGGTTTAACTCTGGAAGTTGAGTGCACACATTGACAACCGTTCTGTTAGATAGCTGCGTTTTGGATTGAGAAGCAGATATTTCCCTGTGCTTACTGCCCTTTCTTCCATAGGCCGGTATTGGGCTGAAAACGCCTGTTTTGAGATTCTGCACAGAAAGTGTTTGCAGAATGCTGAATCCACACACGGGTTTAACTCTGGAAGTTCAGTGCACACATTGACAACCGTTCTGTTAGATAGCTGCGTTTTGGATTTAGAAGCAGATATTTCCCTGTGCTTACTGCCCTTTCTTCCTTAGGCAGGTATTGGGCTGAAAACGCCTGTTTTGAGACTCTGCACAGAAAGTGTTTGCAGACTGCTGAATCCACACACGGGTTTAACTCTGGAAGTTGAGGGCTCACATTGACAACCGTTCTGTTAGATAGCTGCGTTTTGGATTTAGAAGCACATATTTCCCTGTGCTTACTGCCCTTTCTTCCCTAGGCCGGTATTGGGCTGAAAATGCCTGTTTTGAGACTCTGCACAGAAAGTGTTTGCAGACTGCTGAATCCACACACGGGTTTAACTCTGGAAGTTGAGTGCACACATTGACAACCGTTCTGTTAGATAGCTGCGTTTTGGATTTAGAGGCAGATATTTCCCTTTGCTTAATGCCCTTTCTTCCATAGGCCGGTATTGGGCTGAAAACGCGTGTTTTGAGACTCTGCACAGAAAGTGTTTACAGACTGCTGAATCCACACACGGGTTTAACTCTGGAAGTTGAGTGCACACATTGACAACCGTTCTGTTAGATAGCTGCATTTTGGATTAAGCAGCAGAAATTTCCCTGTGCTTACTGCCCTTTCTTCCATAGGCCGGAATTGGGCTGAAAACGCCAGTTTTGAGACTCTGCACAGAAAGTGTTTGCAGACTGCTGAATCCACACACGGGTTTAACTCTGGAAGTTGAGTGCACACATTGACAACCGTTCTGTTAGATAGCTGCGTTTTGGATTTAGAAGCAGATATTTCCCTGTGCTTACTGCCCTTTCTTCCATAGGCCGGTATTGGGCTGAAAACGCCTGTTTTGAGACTCTGCACAGAAAGTGTTTGCAGACTGCTTAATCCACAGACTGGTTTAACTCTGGAAGTTGAGTGCACACATTGACAACCGTTCTGTTAGATAGCTGCGTTTTGGATTTAGAAGCAGATATTTCCATGTGCTTACTGCCCTTTCTTCCATAGGCCGGTATTGGGCTGAAAACGCCTGTTGTGAGACTCTGCACAGAAAGTGTTTGCAGACACCTGAATCCACACACGGGTTTAACTCTGGAAGTTGAGTGCACACATTGACAACCATTCTTTTAGATAGCTGCATTTTGGATTTAAAAGCAGATATTTCCCTGTGCTTACTGCCCTTTCTTCCATAGGCCGGTATTGGGCTGAAAACGCCTGTTTTCAGACTCTGCACAGAAAATGTTTGCAGACTGCTGAATCCACACACGGGTTTAACTCTGGAAGTGAGTGCACACATTGACAACCTTTCTGTTAGAGAGCTGCATTTTGGATTTAGAAGCAGAAATTTCCCTGTGCTTACTGCCCTTTCTTCCATAGGCCGGAATTGGGCTGAAAACACCAGTTTTGAAACTCTGCACAGAAAGTGTTTGCAGACTGCTGAATCCTCACACGGGGTTAACTCTGGAAGTTGAGTGCACACATTGACAACCGTTCTGTTAGATAGCTGCGTTTTGGATTTAGAAGCAGATATTTCCGTGTGCTTACTGCCCTTTATTACATAGGCCGGTATTGGGCTGAAAACGCATGTTTTCAGACTCTGCACAGAAAGTGTTTGCAGTCTGCTCAATCCACACACCGATTTAACTCTGAAAGCTGAGTGCACACATTGACAACCATTCTGTTAGATAGCTGCGTTTTGGATTTAGAAGCAGATACTTCCCTGTGCTTACTGCCCTTTCTTCCATATGCTGGTATTGGGCTGAAAACGCCTGTTTTGAGACTCTGCACAGAAAGTGTTTGCAGACTGCTGAATCCACACACGGGTTTAACTCTGGAAGTTGAGTGCACACATTGACAACCGTTCTGTTAGGTAGCTGCGTTTTGTATTTAGAAGCAGATATTTCCCTGTGCTTACTGCCCTTTCTTCCATAGGCCGGTATTGGGCTGAAAACGCCTGTTTTGAGACTCTGCACAGAAAGTGTTTGCAGACTGCTGAATCCACACACGGGTTTAACTCTGGAAGTTGAGTGCACACATTGACAACCGTTCTGTTAGATAGCTGTGTTTTGGATTTAGAAGCAGATATTTCCCTGTGCTTACTGCCCTTTCTTCCATAGATCGGTATTGGGCTGAAAACGCCTGATTTGAGACTCTGCACAGAAAGTGTTTGCAGACTGCTGAATCCACACACGAGTTTAGCTCTGGAAGTTGAGTGCACACATTGTCAACCGTTCTGTTAGATAGCTGCGTTTTGGATTTAGAAGCAGATATTTCCCTGGGCTTACTGCCCTTTCTTCCATAGGCCGGTATTGGGCTGAAAACGCCTGTTTTGAGACTCTGCACAGAAAGTGTTTGCAGACTGCTGAATCCACACACGGGTTTAACTCTGGAAGGTGAGTGCACACATTGACTGCCGTTCTGTTCGGTAGCTGCCTTTTGGATTTAGAAGCAGATATTTCCCTGTGCTTACTGCCCTTTCTTCCATAGGCCAGTATTGGGATGAAAACGCCTGTTTTCAGACTCTGCACAGAAAGTGTTTGCAGTCTGCTCAATCCACACACCGATTTAACTCTGGAAGTTGAGTGCACACATTGACAACCATTCTATTAGATAGCTGCGTTTTTGATTTAGAGGCAGGTATTTCCCTGTGCTTACTGCCCTTTCTTCCATATGCTGGTATTGGGATGAAAACGCCTGTTTTGACACTCTGCACAGAAAGTGTTTGCAGACTGCTGAATCCACACACGGGTTTAACTCTGGAAGTTGAGTGCACACATTGACAACCGTTCTGTTAGATAGCTGCGTTTTGGATTTAGAGGCAGATATTTCCCTGTGCTTACTGCTCTTTCTTCCATAGGCCAGTATAGGGATGAAATCGCCTGTTTTCAGACTCTGAACAGAAAGTGTTTGCAGACTGCTGAATCCACAGACGGGTTTAACTCTGGAATTTGAGTGCACACATTGACAACCGTTCTGTTACATAGCTGCGTTTTGGATTTAGAAGCAGATATTTCCCTGTGCTTACTGCCCTTTCTTCCATAGGCCGGTATTGGTCTGAAAACAACTGTTTTGAGACTCTGCACAGAAAGTGTTTGCAGACTGCTGAATCCACACACTGGTTTAACTCTGGAATTTGAGTGCACACATTGACAACCGTTCTGTTACATAGCTGCGTTTTGGATTTAGAAGCACATATTTCCCTGTGCTTACTGCCCTTTCTTCCATATGCTGGTATTGGGCTGAAAACGCCTGTTTTGAGACTCTGCACAGAAAGTGTTTCCACACTGCTGAATCCACACACGGGTTTAACTCTGGAAGTTGAGTGCACACATTGACAACCGTTCTGTTAGGTAGCTGCGTTTTGTATTTAGAAGCAGATATTTCCCTGTGCTTACTGCCCTTTCTTCCATAGGCCGGAATTGGGCTGAAAACGCCTGTTTTGAGACTCTGCACAGAAAGTGTTTGCAGACTGCTGAATCCACACACGGGTTTAACTCTGGAAGTTGAGTGCACACATTGACAACCGTTCTGTTAGATAGCTGCGTTTTGGATTTAGAAGCAGATATTTCCCTGTGCTTACTGCCCTTTCTTCCATAGGCCGGTATTGGGCTGAAAACGCCTGATTTGAGACTCTGCACAGAAAGTGTTTGCAGACTGCTGAATCCACACACGGGTTTAACTCTGGAAGTGGAGTGCACACATTGTCAACCGTTCTGTTAGATAGCTGCGTTTTGGATTTATAAACAGATATTTCCCTGTGCTTACTGCCCTTTCTTCCATAGGCCGGTATTGGGCTGAAAACGCCTGTTTTGAGACTCTGCACAGAAAGTGTTTGCAGACTGCTGAATCCACACACGGGTTTACCTCTGGAAGGTGAGTGCACACATTGACAGACGTTCTGTTAGGTAGCTGCCTTTTGGATTTAGAAGCAGATATTTCCCTGTGCTTACTGCCCTTTCTTCCATAGGCCGGTATTGGGGTGAAAACGCCTGTTTTCAGACTCTGCACAGAAAGTGTTTGCAGTCTGCTCAATCCACACACCGATTTAACTCTGGAAGTTGAGTGCACACATTGACAACCATTCTATTAGATAGCTGCGTTTTGGATTTAGAAGCAGATATTTCCCTGTGCTTACTGCCCTTTCTTCCATATGCTGGTATTGGGATGAAAACACCTGTTTTGACACTCTGCACAGAAAGTGTTTGCAGACTGCTGAATCCAGACACGGGTTTAACTCTGGAAGGTGAGTGCACACATTGACAACCGTTCTGTTAGATAGCTGTGTTTTGGATTTAGAAGCAGATATTTCCCTGTGCTTACTGCCCTTTCTTCCATAGGCCGGTATAGGGCTGAAAACGCCTGTTTTCAGACTCTGCACAGAAAGTGTTTGCAGTCTGCTCAATCCAAACACCGATTTAACTCTGGAAGTTCAGTGCACACCTTGACAACCATTCTGTTAAATAGCTGCGTTTTGGATTTAGAAGCAGATATTTCCCTGTGCTTACTGCCCTTTCTTCCATATGCTGGTACTGGGCTGAAAACGCCTGTTTTGAGACTCTGCACAGAAAGTGTTTGCAGACTGCTGAATCCACACACGGGTTTAACTCTAGAAGTTGAGTGCACACATTGACAACCGTTCTGTTAGGTAGCTCTGTTTTTGATTTAGAAGACAGATATTTCCCTGTGCTTACTGCCCTTTCTTCCATAGGCCGGAATTGGCCTGAAAACGCGTGTTTTGAGACTCTGCACAGAAAGTGTTTGCAGACTGCTGAATCCACACACGGGTTTAACTCTGGAAGTTGAGTGCACACATTGACAACCGTTCTGTTAGATAGCTGCGTTTTGGATTTAGAAGCAGATATTTCCCTGTGCTTACTGCCCTTTCTTCCATAGGCCGGTATTGGGCTGAAAACGCCTGTTTTGAGACTCTGCACAGAAAGTGTTTGCAGACTGCTGAATCCACACACGGGTTTAACTCTGGCAGTTGAGTGCACACATTGACAGCCGTTCTGTTAGGTAGCTGCCTTTTGGATTTAGAAGCAGATATTTCCCTGTGCTTACTGCCCTTTCTTCCATAGGCCGGTATTGGGCTGGAAACGCCTGTTTTCAGACTCTGCACAGAAAGTGTTTGCAGTCTGCTCAATCCACACACCGATTTAATTCTGGAAGTTGAGTGCACAAATTGACAACCATTCTGTTAGATAGCTGCGTTTTGGATTTAGAAGCAGACATTTCCCTGTGCTTACTGCCCTTTCTTCCATATGCTGGTATTGGGATGAAAACCCCTGTTTTGAGACTCTGCACAGAAAGTGTTTGCAGACTGCTGAATCCACACACGGGTTTAACTCTGGAAGTTGAGTGCACACATTGACAACCGTTCTGTTAGATAGCTGCGTTTTGGATTGAGAAGCAGATATTTCCCTGTGCTTACTGCTCTTTCTTCCATAGGCCGGTATTGGGATGAAATCGCCTGTTTTGAGACTGCACAGAAAGTGTTTGCAGACTGCTGAATCCACAGACGGGTTTAACTCTGGAATTTGAGTGCACACATTGACAACCGTTCTGTTACATAGCTGCGTTTTGGATTTAGAAGCAGATATTTCCCTGTGCTTACTGCCCTTTCTTCCATAGGCCGGTATTGGTCTGAAAACACCTGTTTTGAGACTCTGCACAGAAAGTGTTTCCAGACTGCTGAATCCACACAAGGCGTTAACACTGGAAGTTGAGTGCACACATTGACAACCGTTCTGTTAGATAGCTGCGTTTTGGATTTAGAAGCAGATATTTCCCTGTGCTTAGTGCCCTTTCTTCCATAGGCCGGTATTGGGCTGAAAACGCCTGTTTTGAGACTCTGCACAGAAAGTGTTTGCAGACTGCTGAATCCACACACGGTTTTAACTCTGGAAGTTGAGTGCACACATTTACAACCTTTCTGTTAGATAGCTGCGTTTTGGATTTAGGAGCAGATACTTCCCTGTGCTTACTGCCCTTTCTTCCATAGGCCGGTATTGGGCTGAAAACGCCTGTTTTGAGACTCTGCACAAAAAGTGTTTGCAGACTGCTGAATCCACAGACGGGTTTAACTCTGGAAGTTGAGTGCACACATTGACAACCGTTCTGTTAGATAGCTGCGTTTTGGATTTAGAAGAGAAATTTCCCTGTGCTTACTGCCCTTTCTTCCATAGGCCGGTATTGGGCTGAAAACGCCTGTTTTGAGACTCTGCACAGAAAGTGTTTGCAGACTGCTGAATCCACACACGGGTTTAACTCTGGAAGTTGAGTGCACACATTGACAACCGTTCTGTTAGATAGCTGCGTTTTGGATTTAGAAGCAGATATTTCCCTGTGCTTACTGCCCTTTCTTCCATAGGCCAGTATTGGGCTGAAAACGCCTATTTTCAGACCCTGCACAGAAAGTGTTTGCAGTCTGCTCAATCCACACACCGATTTAACTCTGGAAGTTGAGTGCACACATTGACAACCATTCTGATAGATAGCTGCGTTTTGGATTTAGAAGCAGATATTTCCCTGTGCTTACTGCCCTTTCTTCCATATGCTGGTATTGGGCTGAAAACGCCTGTTTTGAGACTCTGCACAGAAAGTGTTTGCAGACTGCTGAATCCACACACGGGTTTAACTCTGGAAGTTGAGTGCACACATTGTCAACCGTTCTGTTAGATAGCTGCGTTTTGGATTTAGAAGCAGATATTTCCCTGGGCTTACTGCCCTTTCTTCCATAGGCCGGTATTGGGCTGAAAACGCCTGTTTTGAGACTCTGCACAGAAAGTGTTTGCAGACTGCTGAATCCACACACGGGTTTACCTCTGGAAGGTGAGTGCACACATTGACAGCCGTTCTGTTAGGTAGCTGCCTTTTGGATTTAGAAGCAGATATTTCCCTGTGCTTACTGCCCTTTCTTCCATAGGCCGGTATTGGGGTGAAAACGCCTGTTTTCAGACTCTGCACAGAAAGTGTTTGCAGTCTGCTCAATCCACACACCGATTTAACTCTGGAAGTTGAGTGCACACATTGACAACCATTCTATTAGAGAGCTGCGTTTTGGATTTAGAAGCAGATATTTCCCTGTGCTTACTGCCCTTTCTTCCATATGCTGGTATTGGGATGAAAACGCCTGTTTTGAGACTCTGCACAGAAAGTGTTTGCAGACTGCTGAATCAAGACACGGGTTTAACTCTGGAAGGTGAGTGCACACATTGACAACCGTTCTGTTAGATAGCTGTGTTTTGGATTTAGAAGCAGATATTTCCCTGTGCTTACTGCCCTTTCTTCCATAGGCCGGTATTGGGCTGAAAACGCCTGTTTTCAGACTCTGCACAGAAAGTGTTTGCAGTCTGCTCAATCCACACACCGATTTAATTCTGGAAGTTCAGTGCACACCTTGACAACCATTCTGTTAGATAGCTGCGTTTTGGATTTAGAAGCAGATATTTCCCTGTGCTTACTGCCCTTTCTTCCATATGCTGGTATTGGGCTGAAAACGCCTGTTTTGAGACTCTGCACAGAAAGTGTTTGCAGACTGCTGAATCCACACACGGGTTTAACTCTGGAAGTTGAGTGCACACATTGACAACCGTTCTGTTAGGTAGCTCTCTTTTTGATTTAGAAGCAGATATTTCCCTGTGCTTACTGCCCTTTCTTCCATAGGCCGGAATTGGCCTGAAAACGCGTGTTTTGAGACTCTGCAGAGAAAGTGTTTGCAGACTGCTGAATCCACACACGGGTTTAACTCTGGAAGTTGAGTGCACACATTGACAACCGTTCTGTTAGATAGCTGCGTTTTGGATTTAGAAGCAGATATTTCCCTGTGCTTACTGCTCTTTCTTCCATAGGCCGGTATTGGGATGTAATCGCCTGTTTTGAGACTCTGCGCAGAAAGTGTTTGCAGACTGCTGAATCCACACACGGGTTTACCTCTGGAAGTTGAGTGCACCCATTGACAACCGTTCTGTTAGATAGCTGCGTTTTGGATTGAGAAGCAGATATTTCCCTGTGCTTACTGCCCTTTCTTCCATAGGCCGGTATTGGGCTGAAAACGCCTGTTTTGAGACTCTGCACAGAAAGTGTTTGCAGACTGCTGAATCCACACACTGGTTTAACTCTGGAAGTTGAGTGCACACATTGACAACCGTTCTGTTACATAGCTGCGTTTTGGATTTAGAAGCAGATATTTCCCTGTGCTTACTGCCCTTTCTTCCATAGGCCGGTATTGGTCTGAAAACACCTGTTTTGAGACTCTGCACAGAAAGTGTTTCCAGACTGCTGAATCCACACAAGGCGTTAACACTGGAAGTTGAGTGCACACATTGACAACCGTTCTGTTAGATAGCTGCGTTTTGGATTTAGAAGCAGATATTTCCCTGTGCTTAGTGCCCTTTCTTCCATAGGCCGGTATTGGGCTGAAAACGCCTGTTTTGAGACTCTGCACAGAAAGTGTTTGCAGACTGCTGAATCCACACACGGTTTTAACTCTGGAAGTTGAGTGCACACATTTACAACCTTTCTGTTAGATAGCTGCGTTTTGGATTTAGGAGCAGATACTTCCCTGTGCTTACTGCCCTTTCTTCCATAGGCCGGTATTGGGCTGAAAACGCCTGTTTTGAGACTCTGCACAAAAAGTGTTTGCAGACTGCTGAATCCACAGACGGGTTTAACTCTGGAAGTTGAGTGCACACATTGACAACCGTTCTGTTAGATAGCTGCGTTTTGGATTTAGAAGAGAAATTTCCCTGTGCTTACTGCCCTTTCTTCCATAGGCCGGTATTGGGCTGAAAACGCCTGTTTTGAGACTCTGCACAGAAAGTGTTTGCAGACTGCTGAATCCACACACGGGTTTAACTCTGGAAGTTGAGTGCACACATTGACAACCGTTCTGTTAGATAGCTGCGTTTTGGATTTAGAAGCAGATATTTCCCTGTGCTTACTGCCCTTTCTTCCATAGGCCAGTATTGGGCTGAAAACGCCTATTTTCAGACCCTGCACAGAAAGTGTTTGCAGTCTGCTCAATCCACACACCGATTTAACTCTGGAAGTTGAGTGCACACATTGACAACCATTCTGATAGATAGCTGCGTTTTGGATTTAGAAGCAGATATTTCCCTGTGCTTACTGCCCTTTCTTCCATATGCTGGTATTGGGCTGAAAACGCCTGTTTTGAGACTCTGCACAGAAAGTGTTTGCAGACTGCTGAATCCACACACGGGTTTAACTCTGGAAGTTTAGTGCACACATTGTCAACCGTTCTGTTAGATAGCTGCGTTTTGGATTTAGAAGCAGATATTTCCCTGGGCTTACTGCCCTTTCTTCCATAGGCCGGTATTGGGCTGAAAACGCCTGTTTTGAGACTCTGCACAGAAAGTGTTTGCAGACTGCTGAATCCACACACGGGTTTACCTCTGGAAGGTGAGTGCACACATTGACAGCCGTTCTGTTAGGTAGCTGCCTTTTGGATTTAGAAGCAGATATTTCCCTGTGCTTACTGCCCTTTCTTCCATAGGCCGGTATTGGGGTGAAAACGCCTGTTTTCAGACTCTGCACAGAAAGTGTTTGCAGTCTGCTCAATCCACACACCGATTTAACTCTGGAAGTTGAGTGCACACATTGACAACCATTCTATTAGAGAGCTGCGTTTTGGATTTAGAAGCAGATATTTCCCTGTGCTTACTGCCCTTTCTTCCATATGCTGGTATTGGGATGAAAACGCCTGTTTTGAGACTCTGCACAGAAAGTGTTTGCAGACTGCTGAATCAAGACACGGGTTTAACTCTGGAAGGTGAGTGCACACATTGACAACCGTTCTGTTAGATAGCTGTGTTTTGGATTTAGAAGCAGATATTTCCCTGTGCTTACTGCCCTTTCTTCCATAGGCCGGTATTGGGCTGAAAACGCCTGTTTTCAGACTCTGCACAGAAAGTGTTTGCAGTCTGCTCAATCCACACACCGATTTAATTCTGGAAGTTCAGTGCACACCTTGACAACCATTCTGTTAGATAGCTGCGTTTTGGATTTAGAAGCAGATATTTCCCTGTGCTTACTGCCCTTTCTTCCATATGCTGGTATTGGGCTGAAAACGCCTGTTTTGAGACTCTGCACAGAAAGTGTTTGCAGACTGCTGAATCCACACACGGGTTTAACTCTGGAAGTTGAGTGCACACATTGACAACCGTTCTGTTAGGTAGCTCTCTTTTTGATTTAGAAGCAGATATTTCCCTGTGCTTACTGCCCTTTCTTCCATAGGCCGGAATTGGCCTGAAAACGCGTGTTTTGAGACTCTGCAGAGAAAGTGTTTGCAGACTGCTGAATCCACACACGGGTTTAACTCTGGAAGTTGAGTGCACACATTGACAACCGTTCTGTTAGATAGCTGCGTTTTGGATTTAGAAGCAGATATTTCCCTGTGCTTACTGCTCTTTCTTCCATAGGCCGGTATTGGGATGTAATCGCCTGTTTTGAGACTCTGCGCAGAAAGTGTTTGCAGACTGCTGAATCCACACACGGGTTTACCTCTGGAAGTTGAGTGCACCCATTGACAACCGTTCTGTTAGATAGCTGCGTTTTGGATTGAGAAGCAGATATTTCCCTGTGCTTACTGCCCTTTCTTCCATAGGCCGGTATTGGGCTGAAAACGCCTGTTTTGAGACTCTGCACAGAAAGTGTTTGCAGACTGCTGAATCCACACACTGGTTTAACTCTGGAAGTTGAGTGCACACATTGACAACCGTTCTGTTAGAAAGCTGCGTTTTGGATTTAAAAGCAGATATTTCCCTGTGCTTACTGCCCTTTCTTCCATATGCTGGTATTGGGCTGAAAACGCCTGTTTTGAGACTCTGCACAGAAAGTGTTTGCAGACTGCTGAATCCACACACGGGTTTAACTCTGGAAGTTGAGTGCACACATTGACAACCGTTCTGTTAGGTAGCTGCGTTTAGGATTTAGAACCAGATATTTCCCTGGGCTTACTGCCCTTTCTTCCATAGGCCGGTATTGGGCTGAAAACGCCTGTATTGAGACTCTGCACAGAAAGTGTTTGCAGACTGCTGAATCCACACACGGGTTTAACTCTGGAAGGTGAGTGCACACATTGACAGCCGTTCTGTTAGGTAGCTGCCTTTTGGATTTAGAAGCAGATATTTCCCTGTGCTTACTGCCCTTTCTTCCATAGGCCGGTATTGGGCTGGAAACGCCTGTTTTCAGACTCTGCACAGAAAGTGTTTGCAGTCTGCTCAATCCACACACCGATTTAACTCTGGAAGTTCAGTGCACACATTGACAACCATTCTGTTAGATAACTGCGTTTTGGATTTAGAAGCAGATATTTCCCTGTGCTTACTGCCCTTTCTTCCATATGCTGGTATTGGGCTGAAAACGCCTGTTTTGAGACTCTGCACAGAAAGTGTTTGCAGACTGCTGAATCCACACACGGGTTTAACTCTGGAAGTTGAGTGCACACATTGACAACCGTTCTGTTAGATAGCTGCGTTTTGGATTTAGAAGCAGATATTTCCCTGTTCTTACTGCCCTTTCTTCCATAGGCCGGTATTGGGCTGAAAACGCCTGTTTTGAGACTCTGCACAGAAAGTGTTTGCAGACTGCTGAATCCACACACGGGTTTAACTCTGGAAGTTGAGTGCACACATTGACAGCCGTTCTGTTAGGTAGCTGCGTTTTGGATTTAGAAGCAGATATTTCCCTGTGCTTACTGCCCTTTCTTCCATAGTCCGGTATTGGTCTGAAAACACCTGTTTTGAGACTCTGCCCAGAAAGTGTTTCCAGACTGCTGAATCCACACAAGGCTTTAACTCTGGAAGTTGAGTGCACACATTGACAACCGTTCTGTTAGATAGCTGCGTTTTGGATTTAGAAGCAGATATTTCCCTGTGCTTACTGCCCTTTCTTCCATAGGCCGGTATTGGGCTGAAAACGCCTGTTTTGAGACTCTGCACAAAATGTGTTTGCAGACTGCTGAATCCACACACAGGTTTAACTCTGGAAGATGAGTGCACACATTGACAACCGTTCTGTTAGATAGTTGCGTTTTCGATATAGAAGCAAAAATTTCCCAGTGCTTACTGCCCTTTCTTCCATAGGCCGGTATTGGGCTGAAAACGCCTGTTTTGAGACTCTGCACAGAAAGTGTTTGCAGACTGCTGAATCCACACACGGGTTTAACTCTGGAAGTTGAGTGCACACATTGACAACCGTTCTGTTAGATAGCTGCGTTTTGGATTTAGAAGCAGATATTTCCCTGTGCTTACTGCCCTTTCTTCCATATGCTGGTATTGGGCTGAAAACGCCTGATTTGAGACTCTGCACAGAAAGTGTTTGCAGACTGCTGAATCCACACACGGGTTTAACTCTGGAAGTTGAGTGCACACATTGACAACCGTTCTGTTAGATAGCTGCGTTTTGGATTTAGAAGCAGATATTTCCCTGTGCTTACTGCTCTTTCTTCCATAGGCCGGTATTGGGATGTAATCGCCTGTTCTGAGACTCTGCACAGAAAGTGTTTGCAGACTGCTGAATCCACACACGGGTTTACCTCTGGAAGTTGAGTGCACCCATTGACAACCGTTCTGTTAGATAGCTGCGTTTTGGATTTAGAAGCAGATATTTCCCTGTGCTTACTGCCCTTTCTTCCATAGGCCGGTATTGGGCTGAAAACGCCTGTTTTGAGACTCTGCACAGAAAGTGTTTGCAGACTGCTGAATCCACACACTGGTTTAACTCTGGAAGTTGAGTGCACACATTGACAACCGTTCTGTTAGAGAGCTGCGTTTTGGATTTAGAAGCAGATATTTCCCTGTGCTTACTGCCCTTTCTTCCATATGCTGGTATTGGGCTGAAAACGCCTGTTTTGAGACTCTGCACAGAAAGTGTTTGCAGACTGCTGAATCCACAGACGGGTTTAACTCTGGAAGTTGAGTGCACACATTGACAACCGTTCTGTTAGATAGCTGCGTTCTGGATTTAGAAGCAGATATTTCCCTGTGCTTACTGCCCTTTCGTCCATAGGCCGGTATTGGGCTGAAAACGCCTGTTTTGAGACTCTGCACAGAAAGTGTTTGCAGACTGCTGAATCCACAGACGGGTTTAACTCTGGAAGTTGAGTGCACACATTGACAACCGTTCTGTTAGATAGCTGCGTTTTCGATTTAGAGGCAGATATTTCCCTGTGCTTACTGCTCTTTCTTCCATAGGCCGGTATAGGGATGAAATCGCCTGTTTTGAGACTCTGAACAGAAAGTGTTTGCAGACTGCTGAATCCACAGACGGGTTTAACTCTGGAATTTGAGTGCACACATTGACAACCGTTCTGTTACATAGCTGCGTTTTGGATTTAGAAGCAGATATTTCCCTGTGCTTACTGCCCTTTCGTCCATAGGCCGGTATTGGGCTGAAAACGCCTGTTTTGAGACTCTGCACAGAAAGTGTTTGCAGACTGCTGAATCCACAGACGGGTTTAACTCTGGAAGTTGAGTGCACACATTGACAACCGTTCTGTTAGATAGCTGCGTTTTGGATTTAGAGGCAGATATTTCCCTGTGCTTACTGCTCTTTCTTCCATAGGCCGGTATAGGGATGAAATCGCCTGTTTTGAGACTCTGAACAGAAAGTGTTTGCAGACTGCTGAATCCACAGACGGGTTTAACTCTGGAATTTGAGTGCACACATTGACAACCGTTCTGTTACATAGCTGCGTTTTGGATTTAGAAGCAGATATTTCCCTGTGCTTACTGCCCTTTCGTCCATAGGCCGGTATTGGGCTGAAAACGCCTGTTTTGAGACTCTGCACAGAAAGTGTTTGCAGACTGCTGAATCCACAGACGTGTTTAACTCTGGAAGTTGAGTGCACACATTGACAACCGTTCTGTTAGATAGCTGCGTTTTGGATTTAGAGGCAGATATTTCCCTGTGCTTACTGCTCTTTCTTCCATAGGCCGGTATAGGGATGAAATCGCCTGTTTTGAGACTCTGAACAGAAAGTGTTTGCAGACTGCTGAATCCACAGACGGGTTTAACTCTGGAATTTGAGTGCACACATTGACAACCGTTCTGTTACATAGCTGCGTTTTGGATTTAGAAGCAGATATTTCCCTGTGCTTACTGCCCTTTCTTCCATAGGCCGGTATTGGTCTGAAAACAACTGTTTTGAGACTCTGCACAGAAAGTGTTTGCAGACTGCTGAATCCACACACTGGTTTAACTCTGGAATTTGAGTGCACACATTGACAACCGTTCTGTTACATAGCTGCGTTTTGGATTTAGAAGCAGATATTTCCCTGTGCTTACTGCCCTTTCTTCCATAGGCCGGTATTGGACTGAAAACGCCTGTTTTGAGACTCTGCACAGAAAGTGTTTGCAGACTGCTGAATCCACTCACGGGTTTAACTCTGGAAGGTGAGTGCACACATTGACAACCGTTCTGTTAGATAGCTGTGTTTTGGATTTAGAAGCAGATATTTCCCTGTGCTTACTGCCCTTTCTTCCATAGGCCGGTATTGGGCTGAAAACGCCTGTTTTCAGACTCTGCACAGAAAGTGTTTGCAGTCTGCTCAATCCACACACCGATTTAACTCTGGAAGTTCAGTGCACACATTGACAACCATTCTGTTAGATAGCTGCGTTTTGGATTTAGAAGCAGATATTTCCCTGTGCTTACTGCCCTTTCTTCCATATGCTGGTATTGGGCTGAAAACGCCTGATTTGAGACTCTGCACAGAAAGTGTTTGCAGACTGCTGAATCCACACACGGGTTTAACTCTGGAAGTTGAGTGCACACATTGACAACCGTTCTGTTAGGTAGCTCTGTTTTTGATTTATAAGCAGATATTTCCCTGTGCTTAATGCCCTTTCTTCCATAGGCCGGAATTGGCCTGAAAACGCGTGTTTTGAGACTCTGCACAGAAAGTGTTTGCAGACTGCTGAATGCACACACGGGTTTAACTCTGGAAGTTGAGTGCACACATTGACAACCGTTCTGTTAGATAGCTGCGTTTTGGATTTAGAAGCAGATATTTCCCTGTGCTTACTGCTCTTTCTTCCATAGGCCGGTATTGGGATGTAATCGCCTGTTCTGAGACTCTGCACAGAAAGTGTTTGCAGACTGCTGAATCCACACACGGGTTTACCTCTGGAAGTTGAGTGCACCCATTGACAACCGTTCTGTTAGATAGCTGCGTTTTGGATTTAGAAGCAGATATTTCCCTGTGCTTACTGCCCTTTCTTCCATAGGCCGGTATTGGGCGGAAAACGCCTGTTTTGAGACTCTGCACAGAAAGTGTTTGCAGACTGCTGAAACCACAGACGGGTTTAACTCTGGAAGTTGAGTGCACACATTGACAACCGTTCTGTTAGATAGCTGCGTTTTGGATTTAGAAGCAGATATTTCCCTGTGCTTACTGCCCTTTCGTCCATAGGCCGGTATTGGGCTGAAAACGCCTGTTTTGAGACTCTGCACAGAAAGTGTTTGCAGACTGCTGAATCCACAGACGGGTTTAACTCTGGAAGTTCAGTGCACACATTGACAACCGTTCTGTTAGATAGCTGCGTTTTCGATTTAGAGGCAGATATTTCCCTGTGCTTACTGCTCTTTCTTCCATAGGCCGGTATAGGGATGAAATCGCCTGTTTTGAGACTCTGAACAGAAAGTGTTTGCAGACTGCTGAATCCACAGACGGGTTTAACTCTGGAATTTGAGTGCACACATTGACAACCGTTCTGTTACATAGCTGCGTTTTGGATTTAGAAGCAGATATTTCCCTGTGCTTACTGCCCTTTCGTCCATAGGCCGGTATTGGGCTGAAAACGCCTGTTTTGAGACTCTGCACAGAAAGTGTTTGCAGACTGCTGAATCCACAGACGGGTTTAACTCTGGAAGTTGAGTGCACACATTGACAACCGTTCTGTTAGATAGCTGCGTTTTGCATTTAGAGGCAGATATTTCCCTGTGCTTACTGCTCTTTCTTCCATAGGCCGGTATAGGGATGAAATCGCCTGTTTTGAGACTCTGAACAGAAAGTGTTTGCAGACTGCTGAATCCACAGACGGGTTTAACTCTGGAATTTGAGTGCACACATTGACAACCGTTCTGTTACATAGCTGCGTTTTGGATTTAGAAGCAGATATTTCCCTGTGCTTACTGCCCTTTCGTCCATAGGCCGGTATTGGGCTGAAAACGCCTGTTTTGAGACTCTGCACAGAAAGTGTTTGCAGACTGCTGAATCCACAGACGTGTTTAACTCTGGAAGTTGAGTGCACACATTGACAACCGTTCTGTTAGATAGCTGCGTTTTGGATTTAGAGGCAGATATTTCCCTGTGCTTACTGCTCTTTCTTCCATAGGCCGGTATAGGGATGAAATCGCCTGTTTTGAGACTCTGAACAGAAAGTGTTTGCAGACTGCTGAATCCACAGACGGGTTTAACTCTGGAATTTGAGTGCACACATTGACAACCGTTCTGTTACATAGCTGCGTTTTGGATTTAGAAGCAGATATTTCCCTGTGCTTACTGCCCTTTCTTCCATAGGCCGGTATTGGTCTGAAAACAACTGTTTTGAGACTCTGCACAGAAAGTGTTTGCAGACTGCTGAATCCACACACTGGTTTAACTCTGGAATTTGAGTGCACACATTGACAACCGTTCTGTTACATAGCTGCGTTTTGGATTTAGAAGCAGATATTTCCCTGTGCTTACTGCCCTTTCTTCTATAGGCCGGTATTGGACTGAAAACGCCTGTTTTGAGACTCTGCACAGAAAGTGTTTGCAGACTGCTGAATCCACACACGGGTTTAACTCTGGAAGGTGAGTGCACACATTGACAACCGTTCTGTTAGATAGCTGTGTTTTGGATTTAGAAGCAGATATTTCCCTGTGCTTACTGCCCTTTCTTCCATAGGCCGGTATTGGGCTGAAAACGCCTGTTTTCAGACTCTGCACAGAAAGTGTTTGCAGTCTGCTCAATCCACACACCGATTTAACTCTGGAAGTTCAGTGCACACATTGACAACCATTCTGTTAGATAGCTGCGTTTTGGATTTAGAAGCAGATATTTCCCTGTGCTTACTGCCCTTTCTTCCATATGCTGGTATTGGGCTGAAAACGCCTGATTTGAGACTCTGCACAGAAAGTGTTTGCAGACTGCTGAATCCACACACGGGTTTAACTCTGGAAGTTGAGTGCACACATTGACAACCGTTCTGTTAGGTAGCTCTGTTTTTGATTTATAAGCAGATATTTCCCTGTGCTTAATGCCTTTCTTCCATAGGCCGGAATTGGCCTGAAAACGCGTGTTTTGAGACTCTGCACAGAAAGTGTTTGCAGACTGCTGAATCCACACACGGGTTTAACTCTGGAAGTTGAGTGCACACATTGACAACCGTTCTGTTAGATAGCTGCGTTTTGGATTTAGAAGCAGATATTTCCCTGTGCTTACTGCTCTTTCTTCCATAGGCCGGTATTGGGATGTAATCGCCTGTTCTGAGACTCTGCACAGAAAGTGTTTGCAGACTGCTGAATCCACACACGGGTTTACCTCTGGAAGTTGAGTGCACCCATTGACAACCGTTCTGTTAGATAGCTGCGTTTTGGATTTAGAAGCAGATATTTCCCTGTGCTTACTGCCCTTTCTTCCATAGGCCGGTATTGGGCTGAAAACGCCTGTTTTGAGACTCTGCACAGAAAGTGTTTGCAGACTGCTGAATCCACACACTGGTTTAACTCTGGAAGTTGAGTGCACACATTGACAACCGTTCTGTTAGAGAGCTGCGTTTTGGATTTAGAAGCAGATATTTCCCTGTGCTTACTGCCCTTTCTTCCATATGCTGGTATTGGGCTGAAAACGCCTGTTTTGAGACTCTGCACAGAAAGTGTTTGCAGACTGCTGAATCCACAGACGGGTTTAACTCTGGAAGTTGAGTGCACACATTGACAACCGTTCTGTTAGATAGCTGCGTTTTGGATTTAGAAGCAGATATTTCCCTGTGCTTACTGCCCTTTCGTAAATAGGCCGGTATTGGGCTGAAAACGCCTGTTTTGAGACTCTGCACAGAAAGTGTTTGCAGACTGCTGAATCCACAGACGGGTTTAACTCTGGAAGTTGAGTGCACACATTGACAACCATTCTTTTAGATAGCTGCATTTTGGATTTAAAAGCAGATATTTCCCTGTGCTTACTGCCCTTTCTTCCATAGGCCGGTATTGGGCTGAAAACGCCTGTTTTGAGACTCTGCACAGAAAGTGTTTGCAGACTGTTGAATCCACACACGGGTTTAACTCTTGAAGTTGAGTGCACACATTGACAACCGTTCTGTTAGATAGCTGCGTTTTGGATTTAGAAGCAGATATTTCCCTGTGCTTACTGCCCTTTCTTCCATAGGCCGGAATTGGGCTGAAAACGCCAGTTTTGAAACTCTGCACAGAAAGTGTTTGCAGACTGCTGAATCCACACACGGGTTTAACTCTGGAAGTTGAGTGCACACATTGACAACCTTTCTGTTAGATAGCTGCGTTTTGGATTTAGAAGCAGATATTTCCGTGTGCTTACTGCCCTTTATTACATAGGCCGGTATTGGGCTGAAAACGCATGTTTTCAGACTCTGCACAGAAAGTGTTTGCAGTCTGCTCAATCCACACACCGATTTAACTCTGGAAGTTCAGTGCACACATTGACAACCATTCTGTTAGATAGCTGCGTTTTGGATTTAGAAGCAGATATTTCCCTGTGCTTACTGCCCTTTCTTCCATATGCTGGTATTGGGCTGAAAACGCCTGATTTGAGACTCTGCACAGAAAGTGTTTGCAGACTGCTGAATCCACACACGGGTTTAACTCTGGAAGTTGAGTGCACACATTGACAACCGTTCTGTTAGATAGCTGCGTTTTGGATTTAGAAGCAGATATTTCCCTGTGCTTACTGCCCTTTCTTCCATAGGCCGGTATTGGGCTGAAAACGCCTGTTTTGAGACTCTGCACAGAAAGTGTTTGCAGACTGCTGAATCCACACACTGGTTTAACTCTGGAAGTTGAGTGCACACATTGACAACCGTTCTGTTAGAGAGCTGCGTTTTGGATTTAGAAGCAGATATTTCCCTGTGCTTACTGCCCTTTCTTCCATATGCTGGTATTGGGCTGAAAACGCCTGTTTTGAGACTCTGCACAGAAAGTGTTTGCAGACTGCTGAATCCACAGACGGGTTTAACTCTGGAAGTTGAGTGCACACATTGACAACCGTTCTGTTAGATAGCTGCGTTCTGGATTTAGAAGCAGATATTTCCCTGTGCTTACTGCCCTTTCGTCCATAGGCCGGTATTGGGCTGAAAACGCCTGTTTTGAGACTCTGCACAGAAAGTGTTTGCAGACTGCTGAATCCACAGACGGGTTTAACTCTGGAAGTTGAGTGCACACATTGACAACCGTTCTGTTAGATAGCTGCGTTTTCGATTTAGAGGCAGATATTTCCCTGTGCTTACTGCTCTTTCTTCCATAGGCCGGTATAGGGATGAAATCGCCTGTTTTGAGACTCTGAACAGAAAGTGTTTGCAGACTGCTGAATCCACAGACGGGTTTAACTCTGGAATTTGAGTGCACACATTGACAACCGTTCTGTTACATAGCTGCGTTTTGGATTTAGAAGCAGATATTTCCCTGTGCTTACTGCCCTTTCGTCCATAGGCCGGTATTGGGCTGAAAACGCCTGTTTTGAGACTCTGCACAGAAAGTGTTTGCAGACTGCTGAATCCACAGACGGGTTTAACTCTGGAAGTTGAGTGCACACATTGACAACCGTTCTGTTAGATAGCTGCGTTTTGGATTTAGAGGCAGATATTTCCCTGTGCTTACTGCTCTTTCTTCCATAGGCCGGTATAGGGATGAAATCGCCTGTTTTGAGACTCTGAACAGAAAGTGTTTGCAGACTGCTGAATCCACAGACGGGTTTAACTCTGGAATTTGAGTGCACACATTGACAACCGTTCTGTTACATAGCTGCGTTTTGGATTTAGAAGCAGATATTTCCCTGTGCTTACTGCCCTTTCGTCCATAGGCCGGTATTGGGCTGAAAACGCCTGTTTTGAGACTCTGCACAGAAAGTGTTTGCAGACTGCTGAATCCACAGACGTGTTTAACTCTGGAAGTTGAGTGCACACATTGACAACCGTTCTGTTAGATAGCTGCGTTTTGGATTTAGAGGCAGATATTTCCCTGTGCTTACTGCTCTTTCTTCCATAGGCCGGTATAGGGATGAAATCGCCTGTTTTGAGACTCTGAACAGAAAGTGTTTGCAGACTGCTGAATCCACAGACGGGTTTAACTCTGGAATTTGAGTGCACACATTGACAACCGTTCTGTTACATAGCTGCGTTTTGGATTTAGAAGCAGATATTTCCCTGTGCTTACTGCCCTTTCTTCCATAGGCCGGTATTGGTCTGAAAACAACTGTTTTGAGACTCTGCACAGAAAGTGTTTGCAGACTGCTGAATCCACACACTGGTTTAACTCTGGAATTTGAGTGCACACATTGACAACCGTTCTGTTACATAGCTGCGTTTTGGATTTAGAAGCAGATATTTCCCTGTGCTTACTGCCCTTTCTTCCATAGGCCGGTATTGGACTGAAAACGCCTGTTTTGAGACTCTGCACAGAAAGTGTTTGCAGACTGCTGAATCCACTCACGGGTTTAACTCTGGAAGGTGAGTGCACACATTGACAACCGTTCTGTTAGATAGCTGTGTTTTGGATTTAGAAGCAGATATTTCCCTGTGCTTACTGCCCTTTCTTCCATAGGCCGGTATTGGGCTGAAAACGCCTGTTTTCAGACTCTGCACAGAAAGTGTTTGCAGTCTGCTCAATCCACACACCGATTTAACTCTGGAAGTTCAGTGCACACATTGACAACCATTCTGTTAGATAGCTGCGTTTTGGATTTAGAAGCAGATATTTCCCTGTGCTTACTGCCCTTTCTTCCATATGCTGGTATTGGGCTGAAAACGCCTGATTTGAGACTCTGCACAGAAAGTGTTTGCAGACTGCTGAATCCACACACGGGTTTAACTCTGGAAGTTGAGTGCACACATTGACAACCGTTCTGTTAGGTAGCTCTGTTTTTGATTTATAAGCAGATATTTCCCTGTGCTTAATGCCCTTTCTTCCATAGGCCGGAATTGGCCTGAAAACGCGTGTTTTGAGACTCTGCACAGAAAGTGTTTGCAGACTGCTGAATCCACACACGGGTTTAACTCTGGAAGTTGAGTGCACACATTGACAACCGTTCTGTTAGATAGCTGCGTTTTGGATTTAGAAGCAGATATTTCCCTGTGCTTACTGCTCTTTCTTCCATAGGCCGGTATTGGGATGTAATCGCCTGTTCTGAGACTCTGCACAGAAAGTGTTTGCAGACTGCTGAATCCACACACGGGTTTACCTCTGGAAGTTGAGTGCACCCATTGACAACCGTTCTGTTAGATAGCTGCGTTTTGGATTTAGAAGCAGATATTTCCCTGTGCTTACTGCCCTTTCTTCCATAGGCCGGTATTGGGCGGAAAACGCCTGTTTTGAGACTCTGCACAGAAAGTGTTTGCAGACTGCTGAAACCACAGACGGGTTTAACTCTGGAAGTTGAGTGCACACATTGACAACCGTTCTGTTAGATAGCTGCGTTTTGGATTTAGAAGCAGATATTTCCCTGTGCTTACTGCCCTTTCGTCCATAGGCCGGTATTGGGCTGAAAACGCCTGTTTTGAGACTCTGCACAGAAAGTGTTTGCAGACTGCTGAATCCACAGACGGGTTTAACTCTGGAAGTTCAGTGCACACATTGACAACCGTTCTGTTAGATAGCTGCGTTTTCGATTTAGAGGCAGATATTTCCCTGTGCTTACTGCTCTTTCTTCCATAGGCCGGTATAGGGATGAAATCGCCTGTTTTGAGACACTGAACAGAAAGTGTTTGCAGACTGCTGAATCCACAGACGGGTTTAACTCTGGAATTTGAGTGCACACATTGACAACCGTTCTGTTACATAGCTGCGTTTTGGATTTAGAAGCAGATATTTCCCTGTGCTTACTGCCCTTTCGTCCATAGGCCGGTATTGGGCTGAAAACGCCTGTTTTGAGACTCTGCACAGAAAGTGTTTGCAGACTGCTGAATCCACAGACGGGTTTAACTCTGGAAGTTGAGTGCACACATTGACAACCGTTCTGTTAGATAGCTGCGTTTTGCATTTAGAGGCAGATATTTCCCTGTGCTTACTGCTCTTTCTTCCATAGGCCGGTATAGGGATGAAATCGCCTGTTTTGAGACTCTGAACAGAAAGTGTTTGCAGACTGCTGAATCCACAGACGGGTTTAACTCTGGAATTTGAGTGCACACATTGACAACCGTTCTGTTACATAGCTGCGTTTTGGATTTAGAAGCAGATATTTCCCTGTGCTTACTGCCCTTTCGTCCATAGGCCGGTATTGGGCTGAAAACGCCTGTTTTGAGACTCTGCACAGAAAGTGTTTGCAGACTGCTGAATCCACAGACGTGTTTAACTCTGGAAGTTGAGTGCACACATTGACAACCGTTCTGTTAGATAGCTGCGTTTTGGATTTAGAGGCAGATATTTCCCTGTGCTTACTGCTCTTTCTTCCATAGGCCGGTATAGGGATGAAATCGCCTGTTTTGAGACTCTGAACAGAAAGTGTTTGCAGACTGCTGAATCCACAGACGGGTTTAACTCTGGAATTTGAGTGCACACATTGACAACCGTTCTGTTACATAGCTGCGTTTTGGATTTAGAAGCAGATATTTCCCTGTGCTTACTGCCCTTTCTTCCATAGGCCGGTATTGGTCTGAAAACAACTGTTTTGAGACTCTGCACAGAAAGTGTTTGCAGACTGCTGAATCCACACACTGGTTTAACTCTGGAATTTGAGTGCACACATTGACAACCGTTCTGTTACATAGCTGCGTTTTGGATTTAGAAGCAGATATTTCCCTGTGCTTACTGCCCTTTCTTCTATAGGCCGGTATTGGACTGAAAACGCCTGTTTTGAGACTCTGCACAGAAAGTGTTTGCAGACTGCTGAATCCACACACGGGTTTAACTCTGGAAGGTGAGTGCACACATTGACAACCGTTCTGTTAGATAGCTGTGTTTTGGATTTAGAAGCAGATATTTCCCTGTGCTTACTGCCCTTTCTTCCATAGGCCGGTATTGGGCTGAAAACGCCTGTTTTCAGACTCTGCACAGAAAGTGTTTGCAGTCTGCTCAATCCACACACCGATTTAACTCTGGAAGTTCAGTGCACACATTGACAACCATTCTGTTAGATAGCTGCGTTTTGGATTTAGAAGCAGATATTTCCCTGTGCTTACTGCCCTTTCTTCCATATGCTGGTATTGGGCTGAAAACGCCTGATTTGAGACTCTGCACAGAAAGTGTTTGCAGACTGCTGAATCCACACACGGGTTTAACTCTGGAAGTTGAGTGCACACATTGACAACCGTTCTGTTAGGTAGCTCTGTTTTTGATTTATAAGCAGATATTTCCCTGTGCTTAATGCCCTTTCTTCCATAGGCCGGAATTGGCCTGAAAACGCGTGTTTTGAGACTCTGCACAGAAAGTGTTTGCAGACTGCTGAATCCACACACGGGTTTAACTCTGGAAGTTGAGTGCACACATTGACAACCGTTCTGTTAGATAGCTGCGTTTTGGATTTAGAAGCAGATATTTCCCTGTGCTTACTGCTCTTTCTTCCATAGGCCGGTATTGGGATGTAATCGCCTGTTCTGAGACTCTGCACAGAAAGTGTTTGCAGACTGCTGAATCCACACACGGGTTTACCTCTGGAAGTTGAGTGCACCCATTGACAACCGTTCTGTTAGATAGCTGCGTTTTGGATTTAGAAGCAGATATTTCCCTGTGCTTACTGCCCTTTCTTCCATAGGCCGGTATTGGGCTGAAAACGCCTGTTTTGAGACTCTGCACAGAAAGTGTTTGCAGACTGCTGAATCCACACACTGGTTTAACTCTGGAAGTTGAGTGCACACATTGACAACCGTTCTGTTAGAGAGCTGCGTTTTGGATTTAGAAGCAGATATTTCCCTGTGCTTACTGCCCTTTCTTCCATATGCTGGTATTGGGCTGAAAACGCCTGTTTTGAGACTCTGCACAGAAAGTGTTTGCAGACTGCTGAATCCACAGACGGGTTTAACTCTGGAAGTTGAGTGCACACATTGACAACCGTTCTGTTAGATAGCTGCGTTTTGGATTTAGAAGCAGATATTTCCCTGTGCTTACTGCCCTTTCGTAAATAGGCCGGTATTGGGCTGAAAACGCCTGTTTTGAGACTCTGCACAGAAAGTGTTTGCAGACTGCTGAATCCACAGACGGGTTTAACTCTGGAAGTTGAGTGCACACATTGACAACCATTCTTTTAGATAGCTGCATTTTGGATTTAAAAGCAGATATTTCCCTGTGCTTACTGCCCTTTCTTCCATAGGCCGGTATTGGGCTGAAAACGCCTGTTTTGAGACTCTGCACAGAAAGTGTTTGCAGACTGTTGAATCCACACACGGGTTTAACTCTTGAAGTTGAGTGCACACATTGACAACCGTTCTGTTAGATAGCTGCGTTTTGGATTTAGAAGCAGATATTTCCCTGTGCTTACTGCCCTTTCTTCCATAGGCCGGAATTGGGCTGAAAACGCCAGTTTTGAAACTCTGCACAGAAAGTGTTTGCAGACTGCTGAATCCACACACGGGTATAACTCTGGAAGTTGAGTGCACACATTGACAACCTTTCTGTTAGATAGCTGCGTTTTGGATTTAGAAGCAGATATTTCCGTGTGCTTACTGCCCTTTATTACATAGGCCGGTATTGGGCTGAAAACGCATGTTTTCAGACTCTGCACAGAAAGTGTTTGCAGTCTGCTCAATCCACACACCGATTTAACTCTGGAAGTTGAGTGCACACATTGACAACCATTCTGTTAGATAGCTGCGTTTTGGATTTAGAAGCAGATATTTCCCTGTGCTTACTGCCCTTTCTTCCATATGCTGGTATTGGGCTGAAAACGCCTGTTTTGAGACTCTGCACAGAAAGTGTTTGCACACTGCTGAATCCACACACGGGTTTAACTCTGGAAGTTGAGTGCACACATTGACAACCGTTCTGTTAGGTAGCTGCGTTTTCTTTTTAGAAGCAGATATTTCCCTGTGCTTACTGCCCTTTCTTCCATAGGCCGGTATTGGGCTGAAAACGCCTGTTTTGAGACTCTGCACAGAAAGTGTTTGCAGACTGCTGAATCCACACACGGGTTTAACTCTGGAAGTTGAGTGCACACATTGACAACCGTTCTGTTAGATAGCTGCGTTTTGGATTTAGAAGCAGATATTTCCCTGTGCTTACTGCCCTTTCTTCCATAGGCCGGTATTGGGCTGAAAACGCCTGATTTGAGACTCTGCACAGAAAGTGTTTGCAGACTGCTGAATCCGCACACGGGTTTAACTCTGGAAGTTGAGTGCACACATTGTCAACCGTTCTGTTAGATAGCTGCGTTTTGGATTTAGAAGCAGATATTTCCCTGGGCTTACTGCCCTTTCTTCCATAGGCCGGTATTGGGCTGAAAACGCCTGTTTTGAGACTCTGCACAGAAAGTGTTTGCAGACTGCTGAATCCACAGACGGGTTTAACTCTGGAAGGTGAGTGCACACATTGACAGCCGTTCTGTTAGGTAGCTGCCTTTTGGATTTAGAAGCAGATATTTCCCTGTGCTTACTGCCCTTTCTTCCATAGGCCGGTATTGGGGTGAAATCGCTTGTTTTCAGACTCTGCACAGAAATTGTTTGCAGTCTGCTCAATCCACACACCGATTTAACTCTGGAAGTTGAGTGCACACATTGACAACCATTCTATTAGATAGCTGTGTTTTGGATTTAGAAGCAGATATTTCCCTGTGCTTACTGCCCTTTCTTCCATATGCTGGTATTGGGATGAAAACGCCTGTTTTGACACTCTGCACAGAAAGTGTTTGCAGACTGCTGAATCCAGACACGGGTTTAACTCTGGAAGGTGAGTGCACACATTGACAACCGTTCTGTTAGATAGCTGTGTTTTGGATTTAGAAGCAGATATTTCCCTGTGCTTACTGCCCTTTCTTCCATAGGCCGGTATTGGGCTGAAAACGCCTGTTTTCAGACTCTGCACAGAAAGTGTTTGCAGTCTGCTCAATCCACACACCGATTTAACTCTGGAAGTTCAGTGCACACCTTGACAACCATTCTGTTAGATAGCTGCGTTTTGGATTTAGAAGCAGATATTTCCCTGTGCTTACTGCCCTTTCTTCCATATGCTGGTATTGGGCTGAAAACGCCTGTTTTGAAACTCGGCACAGAAAGTGTTTGCAGACTGCTGAATCCACACACGAGTTTAACTCTGGAAGTTGAGTGCACACATTGACAACCGTTCTGTTAGGTAGCTCTGTTTTTGATTTAGAAGCAGATATTTCCCTGTGCTTACTGCCCTTTCTTCCATAGGCCGGAATTGGCCTGAAAACGCGTGTTTTGAGACTCTGCACAGAAAGTGTTTGCAGACTGCTGAATCCACACACGGGTTTAACTCTGGAAGTTGAGTGCACACATTGACAACCGTTCTGTTAGATAGCTGCGTTTTGGATTTAGAAGCAGATATTTCCCTGTGCTTACTGCTCTTTCTTCCATAGGCCGGTATTGGGATGTAATCGCCTGTTTTGAGACTCTGCGCAGAAAGTGTTTGCAGACTGCTGAATCCACACACGGGTTTACCTCTGGAAGTTGAGTGCACCCATTGACAACCGTTCTGTTAGATAGCTGCGTTTTGGCTTTAGAAGCAGATATTTCCCTGTGCTTACTGCCCTTTCTTCCATAGGCCGGTATTGGGCTGAAAACGCCTGTTTTGAGACTCTGCACAGAAAGTGTTTGCACACTGCTGAATCCACACACGGGTTTAACTCTGGAAGTTGAGTGCACACATTGACAGTCGTTCTGTTAGGTAGCTGCCTTTGGATTTAGAAGCAGATATTTCCCTGTGCTTACTGCCCTTTCTTCCATAGGCCGGTATTGGGCTGGAAACGCCTGTTTTCAGACTCTGCACAGAAAGTGTTTGCAGTCTGCTCAATCCACACACCGATTTAACTCTGGAAGTTCAGTGCACACATTGACAACCATTCTGTTAGATAGCTGCGTTTTGGATTTAGAAGCAGATATTTCCCTGTGCTTACTGCCCTTTCTTCCATATGCTGGTATTGGGATGAAAACCCCTGTTTTGAGACTCTGCACAGAAAGTGTTTGCAGACTGCTGAATCCACACACGGGTTTATCTCTGGAAGTTGAGTGCACACATTGACAACCGTTCTGTTAGATAGCTGCGTTTTGGATTTAGAAGCAGATATTTCCCTGTGCTTACTGCCCTTTCTTCCATAGGCCGGTATTGGTCTGAAAACACCTGTTTTGAGACTCTGCACAGAAAGTGTTTCCAGTCTGCTGAATCCACACAAGGTGTTAACACTGGAAGTTGAGTGCACACATTGACAACCGTTCTGTTAGATAGCTGCGTTTTGGATTTAGAAGCAGATATTTCCCTGTGCTTAGTGCCCTTTCTTCCATAGGCCGGTATTGGGCTGAAAACGCCTGTTTTGAGACTCTGCACAGAAAGTGTTTGCAGACTGCTGAATCCACACACGGTTTTAACTCTGGAAGTTGAGTGCACACATTTACAACCTTTCTGTTAGATAGCTTCGTTTTGGATTTAGGAGCAGATACTTCCCTGTGCTTACTGCCCTTTCTTCCATAGGCCGGTATTGGGCTGAAAACGCCTGTTTTGAGACTCTGCACAGAAAGTGTTTGCAGACTGCTGAATCCACAGACGGGTTTAACTCTGGAAGTTGAGTGCACACATTGACAACCGTTCTGTTAGATAGCTGCGTTTTGGATTTAGAAGAGAAATTTCCCTGTGCTTACTGCCCTTTCTTCCATAGGCCGGTATTGGGCTGAAAACGCCTGTTTTGAGACTCTGCACAGAAAGTGTTTGCAGACTGCTGAATCCACACACGGGTTTAACTCTGGAAGTTGAGTGCACACAATGACAACCGTTCTGTTAGATAGCTGCGTTTTGGATTTAGAAGCAGATATTTCCCTGTGCTTACTGCCCTTTCTTCCATAGGCCAGTATTGGGCTGAAAACGCCTGTTTTCAGACCCTGCACAGAAAGTCTTTGCAGTCTGCTCAATCCACACACGGCTTTAACTCTGGAAGTTGAGTGCACACATTGACAACCGTTCTGTTAGATAGCTGCGTTTTGGATTTAGAAGCAGATATTTCCCTGTGCTTACTGCCCTTTCTTCCATATGCTGGTATTGGGCTGAAAACGCCTGTTTTGAGACTCTGCACAGAAAGTGTTTGCAGACTGCTGAATCCACACACGGGTTTAACTCTGGAAGTTGAGTGCACACATTGTCAACCGTTCTGTTAGATAGCTGCGTTTTGGATTTAGAAGCAGATATTTCCCTGTGCTTACTGCCCTTTCTTCCATAGGCCGGTATTGGGCTGAAAACGCCTGTTTTGAGACTCTGCACAGAAAGTGTTTGCAGACTGCTGAATCCAAACACGGGTTTAACTCTGGAAGGTGAGTGCACACATTGACAGCCGTTCTGTTAGGTAGCTGCCTTTTGGATTTAGAAGCAGATATTTCCCTGTGCTTACTGCCCTTTCTTCCATAGGCCGGTATTGGGGTGAAAACGCCTGTTTTCAGACTCTGCACAGAAAGTGTTTGCAGTCTGCTCAATCCACACACCGATTTAACTCTGGAAGTTGAGTGCACACATTGACAACCATTCTATTAGATAGCTGCGTTTTGGATTTAGAAGCAGATATTTCCCTGTGCTTACTACCCTTTCTTCCATATGCTGGTATTGGGATGAAAACGCCTGTTTTGACACTCTGCACAGAAAGTGTTTGCAGACTGCTGAATCCACACACGGGTTTAACTCTGGAAGTTGAGTGCACACATTGACAACCGTTCTGTTAGATAGCTGCGTTTTGGATTTAGAAGCAGATATTTCCCTGTGCTTACTGCCCTTTCTTCCATAGGCCGGTATTGGGCTGAAAACGCCTGTTTTGAGACTCTGCACAGAAAGTGTTTGCAGACTGCTGAATCCACACACGGGTTTAACTCTGGAAGTTGAGTGCACACATTGACAGCCGTTCTGTTAGGTAGCTGCGTTTTGGATTTAGAAGCAGATATTTCCCTGTGCTTACTGCCCTTTCTTCCATAGTCCGGTATTGGTCTGAAAACACCTGGTTTGAGACTCTGCCCAGAAAGTGTTTCCAGACTGCTGAATCCACACAAGGCTTTCACTCTGGAAGTTGAGTGCACACATTGACAACCGTTCTGTTAGATAGCTGCGTTTTGGATTTAGAAGCAGATATTTCCCTGTGCTTACTGCCCTTTCTTCCATAGGCCGGTATTGGGCTGAAAACGCCTGTTTTGAGACTCTGCACAAAATGTGTTTGCAGACTGCTGAATCCACACACAGGTTTAACTCTGGAAGATGAGTGCACACATTGAAAACCGTTCTGTTAGATAGTTGCGTTTTCGATATAGAAGCAAAAATTTCCCAGTGCTTACTGCCCTTTCTTCCATAGGCCGGTATTGGGCTGAAAACGCCTGTTTTGAGACTCTGCACAGAAAGTGTTTGCAGACTGCTGAATCCACACACGGGTTTAACTCTGGAAGTTGAGTGCACACATTGACAACCGTTCTGTTAGATAGCTGCGTTTTGGATTTAGAAGCAGATATTTCCCTGTGCTTACTGCCCTTTCTTCCATAGGCCGGTATTGGTCTGAAAACGCCTGTTTTGAGATTCTGCACAGAAAGTGTTTGCAGAATGCTGAATCCACACACGGGTTTAACTCTGGAAGTTGAGTGCACACATTGACAACCGTTCTGTTAGATAGCTGCGTTTTGGATTTAGAAGCAGATATTTCCCTGTGCTTACTGCCCTTTCTTCCATAGGCAGGTATTGGGCTGGAAATGCCTGTTTTGAGACTCTGCACAGAAAGTGTTTGCAGACTGCTGAATCCACACACGGGTTTAACTCTGTAAGTTGAGTGCGCACATTGACAACCGTTCATTTAGATAGCTGCGTTTTGGATTTAGAAGCACATATTTCCCTGTGCTTACTGCCCTTTCTTCCCTAGGCGGGTATTGGGCTGAAAATGCCTGTTTTGAGACTCTGCACAGAAAGTGTTTGCAGACTGCTGAATCCACACACGGGTTTAACTCTGGAAGTTGAGTGCACACATTGACAACCGTTCTGTTAGATAGCTGCGTTTTGGATTTAGAGGCAGACATTTCCCTTTGCTTACTGCCCTTTCTTCCATAGGCCGGTATTGGGCTGAAAACGCGTGTTTTGAGACTCTGCACAGAAAGTGTTTGCAGACTGCTGAATCCACACACGGGTTTAACTCTGGAAGTTGAGTGCACACATTGACAACCGTTCTGTTAGATAGCTGCATTTTGGATTAAGCAGCAGAAATTTCCCTGTGCTTACTGCCGATTCTTCCATAGGCCGGAATTGGGCTGAAAACGCCAGTTTTGAGACTCTGCACAGAAAGTGTTTGCAGACTGCTGAATCCACACACGGGTTTAACTCTGGAAGTTGAGTGCACACATTGACAACCGTTCTGTTAGATAGCTGCGTTTTGGATTTAGAAGCAGATATTTCCCTGTGCTTACTGCCCTTTCTTCCATAGGCCGGTATTGGGCTGAGAACGCCTGTTTTGAGACTCTGCACAGAAAGTGTTTGCAGACTGCTGAATCCACAGACGGGTTTAACTCTGGAAGTTGAGTGCACACATTGACAACCGTTCTGTTAGATAGCTGCGTTTTGGATTTAGAAGCAGATATTTCCATGTGCTTACTGCCCTTTCTTCCATAGGCCGGTATTGGGCTGAAAACGCCTGTTGTGAGACTCTGCACAGAAAGTGTTTGCAGACACCTGAATCCACACACGGGTTTAACTCTGGAAGTTGAGTGCACACATTGACAACCATTCTTTTAGATAGCTGCATTTTGGATTTAAAAGCAGATATTTCCCTGTGCTTACTGCCCTTTCTTCCATAGGCCGGTATTGGGCTGAAAACGCCTGTTTTGAGACTCTGCACAGAAAGTGTTTGCAGACTGCTGAATCCACACACGGGTTTAACTCTGGAAGTGAGTGCACACATTGACAACCGTTCTGTTAGATAGCTGCATTTTGGATTTAGAAGCAGAAATTTCCCTGTGCTTACTGCCCTTTCTTCCATAGGCCGGAATTGGGCTGAAAACGCCAGTTTTGAAACTCTGCACAGAAAGTGTTTGCAGACTGCTGAATCCTCACACGGGGTTAACTCTGGAAGTTGAGTGCACACATTGTCAACCGTTCTGTTAGATAGCTGCGTTTTGGATTTAGAAGCAGATATTTCCGTGTGCTTACTGCCCTTTATTACATAGGCCGGTATTGGGCTGAAAACGCATGTTTTCAGACTCTGCACAGAAAGTGTTTGCAGTCTGCTCAATCCACACACCGATTTAACTCTGAAAGCTGAGTGCACACATTGACAACCATTCTGTTAGATAGCTGCGTTTTGGATTTAGAAGCAGATACTTCCCTGTGCTTACTGCCCTTTCTTCCATATGCTGGTATTGGGCTGAAAACGCCTGTTTTGAGACTCTGCACAGAAAGTGTTTGCACACTGCTGAATCCACACACGGGTTTAACTCTGGAAGTTGAGTGCACACATTGACAACCGTTCTGTTAGGTAGCTGCGTTTTGTATTTAGAAGCAGATATTTCCCTGTGCTTACTGCCCTTTCTTCCATAGGCCGGTATTGGGCTGAAAACGCCTGTTTTGAGACTCTGCACAGAAAGTGTTTGCAGACTGCTGAATCCACACACGGGTTTAACTCTGGAAGTTGAGTGCACACATTGACAACCGTTCTGTTAGATAGCTGTGTTTTGGATTTAGAAGCAGATATTTCCCTGTGCTTACTGCCCTTTCTTCCATAGATCGGTATTGGGCTGAAAACGCCTGATTTGAGACTCTGCACAGAAAGTGTTTGCAGACTGCTGAATCCACACACGAGTTTAGCTCTGGAAGTTGAGTGCACACATTGTCAACCGTTCTGTTAGATAGCTGCGTTTTGGATTTAGAAGCAGATATTTCCCTGGGCTTACTGCCCTTTCTTCCATAGGCCGGTATTGGGCTGAAAACGCCTGTTTTGAGACTCTGCACAGAAAGTGTTTGCAGACTGCTGAATCCACACACGGGTTTAACTCTGGAAGGTGAGTGCACACATTGACTGCCGTTCTGTTCGGTAGCTGCCTTTTGGATTTAGAAGCAGATATTTCCCTGTGCTTACTGCCCTTTCTTCCATAGGCCAGTATTGGGCTGAAAACGCCTGTTTTGAGACTCTGCACAGAAAGTGTTTGCAGTCTGCTCAATCCACACACCGATTTAACTCTGGAAGTTGAGTGCACACATTGACAACCATTCTATTAGATAGCTGCGTTTTGGATTTAGAGGCAGGTATTTCCCTGTGCTTACTGCCCTTTCTTCCATATGCTGGTATTGGGATGAAAACGCCTGTTTTGACACTCTGCACAGAAAGTGTTTGCAGACTGCTGAATCCACACACGGGTTTAACTCTGGAAGTTGAGTGCACACATTGACAACCGTTCTGTTAGATAGCTGCGTTTTGGATTTAGAGGCAGATATTTCCCTGTGCTTACTGCTCTTTCTTCCATAGGCCGGTATAGGGATGAAATCGCCTGTTTTGAGACTCTGAACAGAAAGTGTTTGCAGACTGCTGAATCCACAGACGGGTTTAACTCTGGAATTTGAGTGCACACATTGACAACCGTTCTGTTACATAGCTGCGTTTTGGATTTAGAAACAGATATTTCCCTGTGCTTACTGCCCTTTCTTCCATAGGCCGGTATTGGTCTGAAAACAACTGTTTTGAGACTCTGCACAGAAAGTGTTTGCAGACTGCTGAATCCACACACTGGTTTAACTCTGGAATTTGAGTGCACACATTGACAACCGTTCTGTTACATAGCTGCGTTTTGGATTTAGAAGCAGATATTTCCCTGTGCTTACTGCCCTTTCTTCCATAGGCCGGTATTGGACTGAAAACGCCTGTTTTGAGACTCTGCACAGAAAGTGTTTGCAGACTGCTGAATCCACACACGGGTTTAACTCTGGAAGGTGAGTGCACACATTGACAACCGTTCTGTTAGATAGCTGTGTTTTGGATTTAGAAGCAGATATTTCCCTGTGCTTACTGCCCTTTCTTCCATAGGCCGGTATTGGGCTGAAAACGCCTGTTTTCAGACTCTGCACAGAAAGTGTTTGCAGTCTGCTCAATCCACACACCGATTTAACTCTGGAAGTTCAGTGCACACATTGACAACCATTCTGTTAGATAGCTGCGTTTTGGATTTAGAAGCAGATATTTCCCTGTGCTTACTGCCCTTTCTTCCATATGCTGGTATTGGGCTGAAAACGCCTGATTTGAGACTCTGCACAGAAAGTGTTTGCAGACTGCTGAATCCACACACGGGTTTAACTCTGGAAGTTGAGTGCACACATTGACAACCGTTCTGTTAGGTAGCTCTGTTTTTGATTTATAAGCAGATATTTCCCTGTGCTTAATGCCCTTTCTTCCATAGGCCGGAATTGGCCTGAAAACGCGTGTTTTGAGACTCTGCACAGAAAGTGTTTGCAGACTGCTGAATCCACACACGGGTTTAACTCTGGAAGTTGAGTGCACACATTGACAACCGTTCTGTTAGATAGCTGCGTTTTGGATTTAGAAGCAGATATTTCCCTGTGCTTACTGCTCTTTCTTCCATAGGCCGGTATTGGGATGTAATCGCCTGTTCTGAGACTCTGCACAGAAAGTGTTTGCAGACTGCTGAATCCACACACGGGTTTACCTCTGGAAGTTGAGTGCACCCATTGACAACCGTTCTGTTAGATAGCTGCGTTTTGGATTTAGAAGCAGATATTTCCCTGTGCTTACTGCCCTTTCTTCCATAGGCCGGTATTGGGCTGAAAACGCCTGTTTTGAGACTCTGCACAGAAAGTGTTTGCAGACTGCTGAATCCACACACTGGTTTAACTCTGGAAGTTGAGTGCACACATTGACAACCGTTCTGTTAGATAGCTGCGTTTTGGATTTAGAAGCAGATATTTCCCTGTGCTTACTGCCCTTTCTTCCATAGGCCGGTATTGGGCTGAGAACGCCTGTTTTGAGACTCTGCACAGAAAGTGTTTGCAGACTGCTGAATCCACAGACGGGTTTAACTCTGGAAGTTGAGTGCACACATTGACAACCGTTCTGTTAGATAGCTGCGTTTTGGATTTAGAAGCAGATATTTCCATGTGCTTACTGCCCTTTCTTCCATAGGCCGGTATTGGGCTGAAAACGCCTGTTGTGAGACTCTGCACAGAAAGTGTTTGCAGACACCTGAATCCACACACGGGTTTAACTCTGGAAGTTGAGTGCACACATTGACAACCATTCTTTTAGATAGCTGCATTTTGGATTTAAAAGCAGATATTTCCCTGTGCTTACTGCCCTTTCTTCCATAGGCCGGTATTGGGCTGAAAACGCCTGTTTTGAGACTCTGCACAGAAAGTGTTTGCAGACTGCTGAATCCACACACGGGTTTAACTCTGGAAGTGAGTGCACACATTGACAACCGTTCTGTTAGATAGCTGCATTTTGGATTTAGAAGAGAAATTTCCCTGTGCTTACTGCCCTTTCTTCCATAGGCCGGAATTGGGCTGAAAACGCCAGTTTTGAAACTCTGCACAGAAAGTGTTTGCAGACTGCTGAATCCTCACACGGGGTTAACTCTGGAAGTTGAGTGCACACATTGTCAACCGTTCTGTTAGATAGCTGCGTTTTGGATTTAGAAGCAGATATTTCCGTGTGCTTACTGCCCTTTATTACATAGGCCGGTATTGGGCTGAAAACGCATGTTTTCAGACTCTGCACAGAAAGTGTTTGCAGTCTGCTCAATCCACACACCGATTTAACTCTGAAAGCTGAGTGCACACATTGACAACCATTCTGTTAGATAGCTGCGTTTTGGATTTAGAAGCAGATACTTCCCTGTGCTTACTGCCCTTTCTTCCATATGCTGGTATTGGGCTGAAAACGCCTGTTTTGAGACTCTGCACAGAAAGTGTTTGCACACTGCTGAATCCACACACGGGTTTAACTCTGGAAGTTGAGTGCACACATTGACAACCGTTCTGTTAGGTAGCTGCGTTTTGTATTTAGAAGCAGATATTTCCCTGTGCTTACTGCCCTTTCTTCCATAGGCCGGTATTGGGCTGAAAACGCCTGTTTTGAGACTCTGCACAGAAAGTGTTTGCAGACTGCTGAATCCACACACGGGTTTAACTCTGGAAGTTGAGTGCACACATTGACAACCGTTCTGTTAGATAGCTGTGTTTTGGATTTAGAAGCAGATATTTCCCTGTGCTTACTGCCCTTTCTTCCATAGATCGGTATTGGGCTGAAAACGCCTGATTTGAGACTCTGCACAGAAAGTGTTTGCAGACTGCTGAATCCACACACGAGTTTAGCTCTGGAAGTTGAGTGCACACATTGTCAACCGTTCTGTTAGATAGCTGCGTTTTGGATTTAGAAGCAGATATTTCCCTGGGCTTACTGCCCTTTCTTCCATAGGCCGGTATTGGGCTGAAAACGCCTGTTTTGAGACTCTGCACAGAAAGTGTTTGCAGACTGCTGAATCCACACACGGGTTTAACTCTGGAAGGTGAGTGCACACATTGACTGCCGTTCTGTTCGGTAGCTGCCTTTTGGATTTAGAAGCAGATATTTCCCTGTGCTTACTGCCCTTTCTTCCATAGGCCAGTATTGGGCTGAAAACGCCTGTTTTGAGACTCTGCACAGAAAGTGTTTGCAGTCTGCTCAATCCACACACCGATTTAACTCTGGAAGTTGAGTGCACACATTGACAACCATTCTATTAGATAGCTGCGTTTTGGATTTAGAGGCAGGTATTTCCCTGTGCTTACTGCCCTTTCTTCCATATGCTGGTATTGGGATGAAAACGCCTGTTTTGACACTCTGCACAGAAAGTGTTTGCAGACTGCTGAATCCACACACGGGTTTAACTCTGGAAGTTGAGTGCACACATTGACAACCGTTCTGTTAGATAGCTGCGTTTTGGATTTAGAGGCAGATATTTCCCTGTGCTTACTGCTCTTTCTTCCATAGGCCGGTATAGGGATGAAATCGCCTGTTTTGAGACTCTGAACAGAAAGTGTTTGCAGACTGCTGAATCCACAGACGGGTTTAACTCTGGAATTTGAGTGCACACATTGACAACCGTTCTGTTACATAGCTGCGTTTTGGATTTAGAAACAGATATTTCCCTGTGCTTACTGCCCTTTCTTCCATAGGCCGGTATTGGTCTGAAAACAACTGTTTTGAGACTCTGCACAGAAAGTGTTTGCAGACTGCTGAATCCACACACTGGTTTAACTCTGGAATTTGAGTGCACACATTGACAACCGTTCTGTTACATAGCTGCGTTTTGGATTTAGAAGCAGATATTTCCCTGTGCTTACTGCCCTTTCTTCCATAGGCCGGTATTGGACTGAAAACGCCTGTTTTGAGACTCTGCACAGAAAGTGTTTGCAGACTGCTGAATCCACACACGGGTTTAACTCTGGAAGGTGAGTGCACACATTGACAACCGTTCTGTTAGATAGCTGTGTTTTGGATTTAGAAGCAGATATTTCCCTGTGCTTACTGCCCTTTCTTCCATAGGCCGGTATTGGGCTGAAAACGCCTGTTTTCAGACTCTGCACAGAAAGTGTTTGCAGTCTGCTCAATCCACACACCGATTTAACTCTGGAAGTTCAGTGCACACATTGACAACCATTCTGTTAGATAGCTGCGTTTTGGATTTAGAAGCAGATATTTCCCTGTGCTTACTGCCCTTTCTTCCATATGCTGGTATTGGGCTGAAAACGCCTGATTTGAGACTCTGCACAGAAAGTGTTTGCAGACTGCTGAATCCACACACGGGTTTAACTCTGGAAGTTGAGTGCACACATTGACAACCGTTCTGTTAGGTAGCTCTGTTTTTGATTTATAAGCAGATATTTCCCTGTGCTTAATGCCCTTTCTTCCATAGGCCGGAATTGGCCTGAAAACGCGTGTTTTGAGACTCTGCACAGAAAGTGTTTGCAGACTGCTGAATCCACACACGGGTTTAACTCTGGAAGTTGAGTGCACACATTGACAACCGTTCTGTTAGATAGCTGCGTTTTGGATTTAGAAGCAGATATTTCCCTGTGCTTACTGCTCTTTCTTCCATAGGCCGGTATTGGGATGTAATCGCCTGTTCTGAGACTCTGCACAGAAAGTGTTTGCAGACTGCTGAATCCACACACGGGTTTACCTCTGGAAGTTGAGTGCACCCATTGACAACCGTTCTGTTAGATAGCTGCATTTTGGATTTAGAAGCAGATATTTCCCTGTGCTTACTGCCCTTTCTTCCATAGGCCGGTATTGGGCTGAAAACGCCTGTTTTGAGACTCTGCACAGAAAGTGTTTGCAGACTGCTGAATCCACACACTGGTTTAACTCTGGAAGTTGAGTGCACACATTGACAACCGTTCTGTTAGATAGCTGCGTTTTGGATTTAGAAGCAGATATTTCCCTGTGCTTACTGCCCTTTCTTCCATAGGCCGGTATTGGGCTGAGAACGCCTGTTTTGAGACTCTGCACAGAAAGTGTTTGCAGACTGCTGAATCCACAGACGGGTTTAACTCTGGAAGTTGAGTGCACACATTGACAACCGTTCTGTTAGATAGCTGCGTTTTGGATTTAGAAGCAGATATTTCCATGTGCTTACTGCCCTTTCTTCCATAGGCCGGTATTGGGCTGAAAACGCCTGTTGTGAGACTCTGCACAGAAAGTGTTTGCAGACACCTGAATCCACACACGGGTTTAACTCTGGAAGTTGAGTGCACACATTGACAACCATTCTTTTAGATAGCTGCATTTTGGATTTAAAAGCAGATATTTCCCTGTGCTTACTGCCCTTTCTTCCATAGGCCGGTATTGGGCTGAAAACGCCTGTTTTGAGACTCTGCACAGAAAGTGTTTGCAGACTGCTGAATCCACACACGGGTTTAACTCTGGAAGTGAGTGCACACATTGACAACCGTTCTGTTAGATAGCTGCATTTTGGATTTAGAAGCAGAAATTTCCCTGTGCTTACTGCCCTTTCTTCCATAGGCCGGAATTGGGCTGAAAACGCCAGTTTTGAAACTCTGCACAGAAAGTGTTTGCAGACTGCTGAATCCTCACACGGGGTTAACTCTGGAAGTTGAGTGCACACATTGACAACCGTTCTGTTAGATAGCTGCGTTTTGGATTTAGAAGCAGATATTTCCCTGGGCTTACTGCCCTTTCTTCCATAGGCCGGTATTGGGCTGAAAACGCCTGTTTTGAGACTCTGCACAGAAAGTGTTTGCAGACTGCTGAATCCACACACGGGTTTAACTCTGGAAGGTGAGTGCACACATTGACTGCCGTTCTGTTCGGTAGCTGCCTTTTGGATTTAGAAGCAGATATTTCCCTGTGCTTACTGCCCTTTCTTCCATAGGCCAGTATTGGGCTGAAAACGCCTGTTTTGAGACTCTGCACAGAAAGTGTTTGCAGTCTGCTCAATCCACACACCGATTTAACTCTGGAAGTTGAGTGCACACATTGACAACCATTCTATTAGATAGCTGCGTTTTGGATTTAGAGGCAGGTATTTCCCTGTGCTTACTGCCCTTTCTTCCATATGCTGGTATTGGGATGAAAACGCCTGTTTTGACACTCTGCACAGAAAGTGTTTGCAGACTGCTGAATCCACACACGGGTTTAACTCTGGAAGTTGAGTGCACACATTGACAACCGTTCTGTTAGATAGCTGCGTTTTGGATTTAGAGGCAGATATTTCCCTGTGCTTACTGCTCTTTCTTCCATAGGCCGGTATAGGGATGAAATCGCCTGTTTTGAGACTCTGAACAGAAAGTGTTTGCAGACTGCTGAATCCACAGACGGGTTTAACTCTGGAATTTGAGTGCACACATTGACAACCGTTCTGTTACATAGCTGCGTTTTGGATTTAGAAACAGATATTTCCCTGTGCTTACTGCCCTTTCTTCCATAGGCCGGTATTGGTCTGAAAACAACTGTTTTGAGACTCTGCACAGAAAGTGTTTGCAGACTGCTGAATCCACACACTGGTTTAACTCTGGAATTTGAGTGCACACATTGACAACCGTTCTGTTACATAGCTGCGTTTTGGATTTAGAAGCAGATATTTCCCTGTGCTTACTGCCCTTTCTTCCATAGGCCGGTATTGGACTGAAAACGCCTGTTTTGAGACTCTGCACAGAAAGTGTTTGCAGACTGCTGAATCCACACACGGGTTTAACTCTGGAAGGTGAGTGCACACATTGACAACCGTTCTGTTAGATAGCTGTGTTTTGGATTTAGAAGCAGATATTTCCCTGTGCTTACTGCCCTTTCTTCCATAGGCCGGTATTGGGCTGAAAACGCCTGTTTTCAGACTCTGCACAGAAAGTGTTTCCAGACTGCTGAATCCACACACGGGTTTAACTCTGGAAGTTGAGTGCGCACATTGACAACCGTTCTGTTAGATAGCTGCGTTTTGGATTTAGAAGCACATATTTCCCTGTGCTTACTGCCCTTTCTTCCCTAGGCCGGTATTGGGCTGAAAATGCCTGTTTTGAGACTCTGCACAGAAAGTGTTTGCAGACTGCTGAATCCACACACGGGTTTAACTCTGGAAGTGAGTGCACACATTGACAACCGTTCTGTTAGATAGCTGCATTTTGGATTTAGAAGCAGAAATTTCCCTGTGCTTACTGCCCTTTCTTCCATAGGCCGGAATTGGGCTGAAAACGCCAGTTTTGAAACTCTGCACAGAAAGTGTTTGCAGACTGCTGAATCCTCACACGGGGTTAACTCTGGAAGTTGAGTGCACACATTGACAACCGTTCTGTTAGATAGCTGCGTTTTGGATTTAGAAGCAGATATTTCCGTGTGCTTACTGCCCTTTATTACATAGGCCGGTATTGGGCTGAAAACGCATGTTTTCAGACTCTGCACAGAAAGTGTTTGCAGTCTGCTCAATCCACACACCGATTTAACTCTGAAAGCTGAGTGCACACATTGACAACCATTCTGTTATATAGCTGCGTTTTGGATTTAGAAGCAGATACTTCCCTGTGCTTACTGCCCTTTCTTCCATATGCTGGTATTGGGCTGAAAACGCCTGTTTTGAGACTCTGCACAGAAAGTGTTTGCACACTGCTGAATCCACACACGGGTTTAACTCTGGAAGTTGAGTGCACACATTGACAACCGTTCTGTTAGGTAGCTGCGTTTTGTATTTAGAAGCAGATATTTCCCTGTGCTTACTGCCCTTTCTTCCATAGGCCGGTATTGGGCTGAAAACGCCTGTTTTGAGACTCTGCACAGAAAGTGTTTGCAGACTGCTGAATCCACACACGGGTTTAACTCTGGAAGTTGAGTGCACACATTGACAACCGTTCTGTTAGATAGCTGTGTTTTGGATTTAGAAGCAGATATTTCCCTGTGCTTACTGCCCTTTCTTCCATAGATCGGTATTGGGCTGAAAACGCCTGATTTGAGACTCTGCACAGAAAGTGTTTGCACACTGCTGAATCCACACACGAGTTTAGCTCTGGAAGTTGAGTGCACACATTGTCAACAGTTCTGTTAGATAGCTGCGTTTTGGATTTAGAAGCAGATATTTCCCTGGGCTTACTGCCCTTTCTTCCATAGGCCGGTATTGGGCTGAAAACGCCTGTTTTGAGACTCTGCACAGAAAGTGTTTGCAGACTGCTGAATCCACACACGGGTTTAACTCTGGAAGGTGAGTGCACACATTGACTGCCGTTCTGTTCGGTAGCTGCCTTTTGGATTTAGAAGCAGATATTTCCCTGTGCTTACTGCCCTTTCTTCCATAGGCCAGTATTGGGGTGAAAACGCCTGTTTTCAGACTCTGCACAGAAAGTGTTTGCAGTCTGCTCAATCCACACACCGATTTAACTCTGGAAGTTGAGTGCACACATTGACAACCATTCTATTAGATAGCTGCGTTTTGGATTTAGAGGCAGGTATTTCCCTGTGCTTACTGCCCTTTCTTCCATATGCTGGTATTGGGATGAAAACGCCTGTTTTGACACTCTGCACAGAAAGTGTTTGCAGACTGCTGAATCCACACACGGGTTTAACTCTGGAAGTTGAGTGCACACATTGACAACCGTTCTGTTAGATAGCTGCGTTTTGGATTTAGAGGCAGATATTTCCCTGTGCTTACTGCTCTTTCTTCCATAGGCCGGTATAGGGATGAAATCGCCTGTTTTGAGACTCTGAACAGAAAGTGTTTGCAGACTGCTGAATCCACAGACGGGTTTAACTCTGGAATTTGAGTGCACACATTGACAACCGTTCTGTTACATAGCTGCGTTTTGGATTTAGAAGCAGATATTTCCCTGTGCTTACTGCCCTTTCTTCCATAGGCCGGTATTGGTCTGAAAACAACTGTTTTGAGACTCTGCACAGAAAGTGTTTGCAGACTGCTGAATCCACACACTGGTTTAACCCTGGAATTTGAGTGCACACATTGACAACCGTTCTGTTACATAGCTGCGTTTTGGATTTAGAAGCAGATATTTCCCTGTGCTTACTGCCCTTTCTTCCATAGGCCGGTATTGGGCTGAAAACGCCTGTTTTCAGACTCTGCACAGAAAGTGTTCGCAGTCTGCTCAATCCACACACCGATTTAACTCTGGAAATTCAGTGCACACATTGACAACCATTCTGTTAGATAGCTGCGTTTTGGATTTAGAAGCAGATATTTCCCTGTGCTTACTGCCCTTTCTTCCATATGCTGGTATTGGGCTGAAAACGCCTGATTTGAGACTCTGCACAGAAAGTGTTTGCAGACTGCTGAATCCACACACGGGTTTAACTCTGGAAGTTGAATGCACACATTGACAACCGTTCTGTTAGGTAGCTCTGTTTTTGATTTATAAGCAGATATTTCCCTGTGCTTAATGCCCTTTCTTCCATAGGCTGGTATTGGCCTGAAAACGCGTGTTTTGAGACTCTGCACAGAAAGTGTTTGCAGACTGCTGAATCCACACACGGGTTTAACTCTGGAAGTTGAGTGCACACATTGACAACCGTTCTGTTAGATAGCTGCGTTTTGGATTTAGAAGCAGATATTTCCCTGTGCTTACTGCTCTTTCTTCCATAGGCCGGTATTGGGATGTAATCGCCTGTTCTGAGACTCTGCACAGAAAGTGTTTGCAGACTGCTGAATCCACACACGGGTTTACCTCTGGAAGTTGAGTGCACCCATTGACAACCGTTCTGTTAGATAGCTGCGTTTTGGATTTAGAAGCAGATATTTCCCTGTGCTTACTGCCCTTTCTTCCATAGGCCGGTATTGGGCTGAAAACGCCTGTTTTGAGACTCTGCACAGAAAGTGTTTGCAGACTGCTGAATCCACACACTGGTTTAACTCTGGAAGTTGAGTGCACACATTGACAACCGTTCTGTTAGAGAGCTGCGTTTTGGATTTAGAAGCAGATATTTCCCTGTGCTTACTGCCCTTTCTTCCATATGCTGGTATTGGGCTGAAAACGCCTGTTTTGAGACTCTGCACAGAAAGTGTTTGCAGACTGCTGAATCCACAGACGGGTTTAACTCTGGAAGTTGAGTGCACACATTGACAACCGTTCTGTTAGATAGCTGCGTTTTGGATTTAGAAACAGATATTTCCCTGTGCTTACTGCCCTTTCGTCCATAGGCCGGAATTGGGCTGAAAACGCCTGTTTTGAGACTCTGCACAGAAAGTGTTTGCAGACTGCTGAATCCACAGACGGGTTTAACTCTGGAAGTTGAGTGCACACATTGACAACCGTTCTGTTAGATAGCTGCGTTTTGGATTTAGAGGCAGATATTTCCCTGTGCTTACTGCTCTTTCTTCCATAGGCCGGTATAGGGATGTAATCGCCTGTTTTGAGACTCTGAACAGAAAGTGTTTGCAGACTGCTGAATCCACAGACGGGTTTAACTCTGGAAGTTGAGTGCACACATTGACAACCGTTCTGTTACATAGCTGCGTTTTGGATTTAGAAGCAGATATTTCCCTGTGCTTACTGCCCTTTCTTCCATAGGCCGGTATTGGTCTGAAAACAACTGTTTTGAGACTCTGCACAGAAAGTGTTTGCAGACTGCTGAATCCACACACTGGTTTAACTCTGGAATTTGAGTGCACACATTGACAACCGTTCTGTTACATAGCTGCGTTTTGGATTTAGAAGCAGATATTTCCCTGTGGTTACTGCCCTTTCTTCCATAGGCCGGTATTGGACTGAAAACGCCTGTTTTGAGACTCTGCACAGAAAGTGTTTGCAGACTGCTGAATCCACACACGGGTTTAACTCTGGAAGGTGAGTGCACACATTGACAACCGTTCTGTTAGATAGCTGTGTTTTGGATTTAGAAGCAGATATTTCCCTGTGCTTACTGCCCTTTCTTCCATAGGCCGGTATTGGGCTGAAAACGCCTGTTTTGAGACTCTGCACAGAAAGTGTTTGCAGACTGCTGAATCCACACACTGGTTTAACTCTGGAAGTTGAGTGCACACATTGACAACCGTTCTGTTAGAGAGCTGCGTTTTGGATTTAGAAGCAGATATTTCCCTGTGCTTACTGCCCTTTCTTCCATATGCTGGTATTGGGCTGAAAACGCCTGTTTTGAGACTCTGCACAGAAAGTGTTTGCAGACTGCTGAATCCACAGACGGGTTTAACTCTGGAAGTTGAGTGCACACATTGACAACCGTTCTGTTAGATAGCTGCATTTTGGATTTAGAAGCAGATATTTCCCTGTGCTTACTGCCCTTTCGTCCATAGGCCGGTATTGGGCTGAAAACGCCTGTTTTGAGACTCTGCACAGAAAGTCTTTGCAGACTGCTGAATCCACAGACGGGTTTAACTCTGGAAGTTGAGTGCACACATTGACAACCGTTCTGTTAGATAGCTGCGTTTTGGATTTAGAGGCAGATATTTCCCTGTGCTTACTGCTCTTTCTTCCATAGGCCGATATAGGGATGAAATCGCCTGTTTTGAGACTCTGAACAGAAAGTGTTTGCAGACTGCTGAATCCACAGACGGGTTTAACTCTGGAATTTGAGTGCACACATTGACAACCGTTCTGTTACATAGCTGCGTTTTGGATTTAGAAGCAGATATTTCCCTGTGCTTACTGCCCTTTCTTCCATAGGCCGGTATTGGTCTGAAAACAACTGTTTTGAGACTCTGCACAGAAAGTGTTTGCAGACTGCTGAATCCACACACTGGTTTAACTCTGGAATTTGAGTGCACACATTGACAACCGTTCTGTTACATAGCTGCGTTTTGGATTTAGAAGCAGATATTTCCCTGTGCTTACTGCCCTTTCTTCCATAGGCCGGTATTGGACTGAAAACGCCTGTTTTGAGACTCTGCACAGAAAGTGTTTGCAGACTGCTGAATCCACACACGGGTTTAACTCTGGAAGGTGAGTGCACACATTGACAACCGTTCTGTTAGATAGCTGTGTTTTGGATTTAGAAGCAGATATTTCCCTGTGCTTACTGACCTTTCTTCCATAGGCCGTTATTGGGCTGAAAACGCCTGTTTTCAGACTCTGCACAGAAAGTGTTTGCAGTCTGCTCAATCCACACACCGATTTAACTCTGGAAGTTCAGTGCACACATTGACAACCATTCTGTTAGATAGCTGCGTTTTGGATTTAGAAGCAGATATTTCCGTGTGCTTACTGCCCTTTATTACATAGGCCGGTATTGGGCTGAAAACGCATGTTTTCAGACTCTGCACAGAAAGTGTTTGCAGTCTGCTCAATCCACACACCGATTTAACTCTGGAAGTTGAGTGCACACATTGACAACCATTCTGTTAGATAGCTGCGTTTTGGATTTAGAAGCAGATATTTCCCTGTGCTTACTGCCCTTTCTTCCATATGCTGGTATTGGGCTGAAAACGCCTGTTTTGAGACTCTGCACAGAAAGTGTTTGCAGACTGCTGAATCCACACACGGGTTTAACTCTGGAAGTTGAGTGCACACATTGACAACCGTTCTGTTAGGTAGCTGCGTTTTCTTTTTAGAAGCAGATATTTCCCTGTGCTTACTGCCCTTTCTTCCATAGGCCGGTATTGGGCTGAAAACGCCTGTTTTGAGACTCTGCACAGAAAGTGTTTGCAGACTGCTGAATCCACACACGGGTTTAACTCTGGAAGTTGAGTGCACACGTTGACAACCGTTCTGTTAGATAGCTGCGTTTTGGATTTAGAAGCAGATATTTCCCTGTGCTTACTGCCCTTTCTTCCATAGGCCGGTATTGGGCTGAAAACGCCTGATTTGAGACTCTGCACAGAAAGTGTTTGCAGACTGCTGAATCCGCACACGGGTTTAACTCTGGAAGTTGAGTGCACACATTGTCAACCGTTCTGTTAGATAGCTGCGTTTTGGATTTAGAAGCAGATATTTCCCTGGGCTTACTGCCCTTTCTTCCATAGGCCGGTATTGGGCTGAAAACGCCTGTTTTGAGACTCTGCACAGAAAGTGTTTGCAGACTGCTGAATCCACACACGGGTTTAACTCTGGAAGGTGAGTGCACACATTGACAGCCGTTCTGTTAGGTAGCTGCGTTTTGGATTTAGAAGCAGATATTTCCCTGTGCTTACCGCCCTTTCTTCCATAGGCCGGTATTGGGGTGAAATCGCTTGTTTTCAGACTCTGCACAGAAAGTGTTTGCAGTCTGCTCAATCCACACACCGATTTAACTCTGGAAGTTGAGTGCACACATTGACAACCATTCTATTAGATAGCTGTGTTTTGGATTTAGAAGCAGATATTTCCCTGTGCTTACTGCCCTTTCTTCCATATGCTGGTATTGGGATGAAAACGCCTGTTTTGACACTTTGCACAGAAAGTGTTTGCAGACTGCTGAATCCAGACACGGGTTTAACTCTGGAAGGTGAGTGCACACATTGACAACCGTTCTGTTAGATAGCTGTGTTTTGCATTTAGAAGCAGATATTTCCCTGTGCTTACTGCCCTTTCTTCCATAGGCCGGTATTGGGCTGAAAACGCCTGTTTTCAGACTCTTCACAGAAAGTGTTTGCAGTCTGCTCAATCCACACACCGATTTAACTCTGGAAGTTCAGTGCACACCTTGACAACCATTCTGTTAGATAGCTGCGTTTTGGATTTAGAAGCAGATATTTCCCTGTGCTTACTGCCCTTTCTTCCATATGCTGGTATTGGGCTGAAAACGCCTGTTTTGAGACTCTGCACAGAAAGTGTTTGCAGACTGCTGAATCCACACACGGGTTTAACTCTGGAAGTTGAGTGCACACATTGACAACCGTTCTGTTAGGTAGCTCTGTTTTTGATTTAGAAGCAGATATTTCCCTGTGCTTACTGCCCTTTCTTCCATAGGCCGGAATTGGCCTAAAAACGCGTGTTTTGAGACTCTGCACAGAAAGTGTTTGCAGACTGCTGAATCCACACACGGGTTTAACTCTGGAAGTTGAGTGCACACATTGACAACCGTTCTGTTAGATAGCTGCGTTTTGGATTTAGAAGCAGATATTTCCCTGTGCTTACTGCTCTTTCTTCCATAGGCCGGTATTGGGATGTAATCGCCTGTTTTGAGACTCTGCGCAGAAAGTGTTTGCAGACTGCTGAATCCACACACGGGTTTACCTCTGGAAGTTGAGTGCACCCATTGACAACCGTTCTGTTAGATAGCTGCGTTTTGGCTTTAGAAGCAGATATTTCCCTGGGCTTACTGCCCTTTCTTCCATAGGCCGGTATTGGGCTGAAAACGCCTGTTTTGAGACTCTGCACAGAAAGTGTTTGCAGACTGCTGAATCCACACACGGGTTTAACTCTGGAAGTTGAGTGCACACATTGACAGTCGCTCTGTTAGGTAGCTGCCTTTGGATTTAGAAGCAGATATTTCCCTGTGCTTACTGCCCTTTCTTCCATAGGCCGGTATTGGGCTGGAAACGCCTGTTTTCAGACTCTGCACAGAAAGTGTTTGCAGTCTGCTCAATCCACACACCGATTTAACTCTGGAAGTTGAGTGCACACATTGACAACCATTCTGTTAGATAGCTGCGTTTTGGATATAGAAGCAGATATTTCCCTGTGCTTACTGCCCTTTCCTCCATATGCTGGTATTGGGATGAAAACCCCTGTTTTGAGACTCTGCACAGAAAGTGTTTGCAGACTGCTGAATCCACACACGGGTTTATCTCTGGAAGTTGAGTGCACACATTGACAACCGTTCTGTTAGATAGCTGCGTTTTGGATTGAGAAGCAGATATTTCCCTGTGCTTACTGCTCTTTCTTCCATAGGCCGGTATTGGGATGAAATCGCCTGTTTTGAGACTCTGCACAGAAAGTGTTTGCAGACTGCTGAATCCACAGACGGGTTTAACTCTGGAATTTGAGTGCACACATTGACAACCGTTCTGTTACATAGCTGCGTTTTGGATTTAGAAGCAGATATTTCCCTGTGCTTACTGCCCTTTCTTCCATAGGCCGGTATTGGTCTGAAAACACCTGTTTTGAGACTCTGCACAGAAAGTGTTTCCAGACTGCTGAATCCACACAAGGTGTTAACACTGGAAGTTGAGTGCACACATTGACAACCGTTCTGTTAGATAGCTGCGTTTTGGATTTAGAAGCAGATATTTCCCTGTGCTTAGTGCCCTTTCTTCCATAGGCCGGTATTGGGCTGAAAACGCCTGTTTTGAGACTCTGCACAGAAAGTGTTTGCAGACTGCTGAATCCACACACGGTTTTAACTCTGGAAGTTGAGTGCACACATTTACAACCTTTCTGTTAGATAGCTGCGTTTTGGATTTAGGAGCAGATACTTCCCTGTGCTTACTGCCCTTTCTTCCATAGGCCGGTATTGGGCTGAAAACGCCTGTTTTGAGACTCTGCACAGAAAGTGTTTGCAGACTGCTGAATCCACAGACGGGTTTAACTCTGGAGGTAGAGTGCACACATTGACAACCGTTCTGTTAGATAGCTGCGTTTTGGATTTAGAAGAGAAATTTCCCTGTGCTTACTGCCCTTTCTTCCATAGGCCGGTATTGGGCTGAAAACGCCTGTTTTGAGACTCTGCACAGAAAGTGTTTGCAGACTGCTGAATCCACACACGGGTTTAACTCTGGAAGTTGAGTGCACACATTGACAACCGTTCTGTTAGATAGCTGCGTTTTGGATTTAGAAGCAGATATTTCCCTGTGCTTACTGCCCTTTCTTCCATAGGCCAGTATTGGGCTGAAAACGCCTGTTTTCAGACCCTGCACAGAAAGTCTTTGCAGTCTGCTCAATCCACACACCGATTTAACTCTGGAAGTTGAGTGCACACATTGACAACCGTTCTGTTAGATAGCTGCGTTTTGGATTTAGAAGCAGATATTTCCCTGTGCTTACTGCCCTTTCTTCCATATGCTGGTATTGGGCTGAAAACGCCTGTTTTGAGACTCTGCACAGAAAGTGTTTGCAGACTGCTGAATCCACACACGGGTTTAACTCTGGAAGTTGAGTGCACACATTGTCAACCGTTCTGTTAGATAGCTGCGTTTTGGATTTAGAAGCAGATATTTCCCTGGGCTTACTGCCCTTTCTTCCATAGGCCGGTATTGGGCTGAAAACGCCTGTTTTGAGACTCTGCACAGAAAGTGTTTGCAGACTGCTGAATCCAAACACGGGTTTAACTCTGGAAGGTGAGTGCACACATTGACAGCCGTTCTGTTAGGTAGCTGCTTTTTGGATTTAGAAGCAGATATTTCCCTGTGCTTACTGCCCTTTCTTCCATAGGCCGGTATTGGGGTGAAAACGCCTGTTTTCAGACTCTGCACAGAAAGTGTTTGCAGTCTGCTCAATCCACACACCGATTTAACTCTGGAAGTTGAGTGCACACATTGACAACCATTCTATTAGATAGCTGCGTTTTGGATTTAGAAGCAGATATTTCCCTGTGCTTACTGCCCTTTCTTCCATATGCTGGTATTGGGATGAAAACGCCTGTTTTGACACTCTGCACAGAAAGTGTTTGCAGACTGCTGAATCCAGACACGGGTTTAACTCTGGAAGGTGAGTGCACACATTGACAACCGTTCTGTTAGATAGCTGTGTTTTTCATTTAGAAGCAGATATTTCCCTGTGCTTACTGCCCTTTCTTCCATAGGCCGGTATTGGGCTGAAAACGCCTGTTTTCAGACTCTGCACAGAAAGTGTTTGCAGTCTGCTCAATCCACACACCGATTTAACTCTGGAAGTTCAGTGCACACCTTGACAACCATTCTGTTAGATAGCTGCGTTTTGGATTTAGAAGCAGATATTTCCCTGTGCTTACTGCCCTTTCTTCCATATGCTGGTATTGGGCTGAAAACGCCTGTTTTGAGACTCTGCACAGAAAGTGTTTGCAGACTGCTGAATCCACACACGGATTTAATTCTGGAAGTTGAGTGCACACATGGACAACCGTTCTGTTAGGCAGCTCTCTTTTTGATTTAGAAGCAGATATTTCCCTGTGCTTACTGCCCTTTCTTCCATAGGCCAGTATTGGGCTGAAAACGCGTGTTTTGAGACTCTGCACAGAAAGTGTTTGCAGACTGCTGAATCCACACACGGGTTTAACTCTGGAAGTTGAGTGCACACATTGACAACCGTTCTGTTAGATAGCTGCGTTTTGGATTTAGAAGCAGATATTTCCCTGTGCTTACTGCTCTTTCTTCCATAGGCCGGTATTGGGATGTAATCGCCTGTTTTGAGACTCTGCGCAGAAAGTGTTTGCAGACTGCTGAATCCACACACGGGTTTACCTCTGGAAGTTGAGTGCACCCATTGACAACCGTTCTGTTAGATAGCTGCGTTTTGGATTTAGAAGCAGATATTTCCCTGTGCTTACTGTCCTTTCTTCCATAGGCCGGTATTGGGCTGAAAACGCCTGTTTTGAGACTCTGCACAGAAAGTGTTTGCAGACTGCTGAATCCACACACTGGTTTAACTCTGGAAGTTGAGTGCACACATTGACAACCGTTCTGTTAGATAGCTGCGTTTTGGATTGAGAAGCAGATATTTCCCTGTGCTTACTGCTCTTTCTTCCATAGGCCGGTATTGGGATGAAATCGCCTGTTTTGAGACTCTGCACAGAAAGTGTTTGCAGACTGCTGAATCCACAGACGGGTTTAACTCTGGAATTTGAGTGCACACATTGACAACCGTTCTGTTACATAGCTGCGTTTTGGATTTAGAAGCAGATATTTCCCTATGCTTACTGCCATTTCTTCCATAGGCCGGTATTGGTCTGAAAACACCTGTTTTGAGACTCTGCACAGAAAGTGTTTCCAGACTGCTGAATCCACACAAGGCGTTAACACTGGAAGTTCAGTGCACACATTGACAACCGTTCTGTTAGATAGCTGCGTTTTGGATTTAGAAGCAGATATTTCCCTGTGCTTAGTGCCCTTTCTTCCATAGGCCGGTATTGGGCTGAAAACGCCTGTTTTGAGACTCTGCACAGAAAGTGTTTGCAGACTGCTGAATCCACACACGGTTTTAACTCTGGAAGTTGAGTGCACACATTTACAACCTTTCTGTTAGATAGCTACGTTTTGGATTTAGGAGCAGATACTTCCCTGTGCTTACTGCCCTTTCTTCCATAGGCCGGTATTGGGCTGAAAACGCCTGTTTTGAGACTCTGCACAGAAAGTGTTTGCAGACTGCTGAATCCACAGACGGGTTTAACTCTGGAAGTTGAGTGCACACATTGACAACCGTTCTGTTAGATAGCTGCGTTTTGGATTTAGAAGAGAAATTTCCCTGTGCTTACTGCCCTTTCTTCCATAGGCCGGTATTGGGCTGAAAACGCCTGTTTTGAGACTCTGCACAGAAAGTGTTTGCAGACTGCTGAATCCACACACGGGTTTAACTCTGGAAGTTGAGTGCACACATTCACAACCGTTCTGTTAGATAGCTGCGTTTTGGATTTAGAAGCAGATATTTCCCTGTGCTTACTGCCCTTTCTTCCATAGGCCAGTATTGGGCTGAAAAGGCCTGTTTTCAGACCCTGCACAGAAAGTGTTTGCAGTCTGCTCAATCCACACACCGATTTAACTCTGGAAGTTGAGTGCACACATTGACAACCATTCTGTTAGATAGCTGCGTTTTGGATTTAGAAGCAGATATTTCCCTGTGCTTACTGAACTTTCCTCCATATGCTGGTATTGGGCTGAAAACGCCTGTTTTGAGACTCTGCACAGAAAGTGTTTGCAGACTGCTGAATCCACACACGGGTTTAACTCTGGAAGTTGAGTGCACACATTGTCAACCGTTCTGTTAGATAGCTGCGTTTTGGATTTAGAAGCAGATATTTCCCTGGGCTTACTGCCCTTTCTTCCATAGGCCGGTATTGGGCTGAAAACGCCTGTTTTGAGACTCTGCACAGAAAGTGTTTGCAGACTGCTGAATCCAAACACGGGTTTATCTCTGGAAGGTGAGTGCACACATTGACAGCCGTTCTGTTAGGTAGCTGCCTTTTGGATTTAGAAGCAGATATTTCCCTGTGCTTACTGCCCTTTCTTCCATAGGCCGGTATTGGGGTGAAAACGCCTGTTTTCAGACTCTGCACAGAAAGTGTTTGCAGTCTGGTCAATCCACACACCGATTTAACTCTGGAAGTTGAGTGCACACATTGACAACCATTCTATTAGATAGCTGCGTTTTGGATTTAGAAGCAGATATTTCCCTGTGCTTACTGCCCTTTCTTCCATATGCTGGTATTGGGATGAAAACGCCTGTTTTGACACTCTGCACAGAAAGTGTTTGCAGACTGCTGAATCCAGACACGGGTTTAACTCTGGAAGGTGAGTGCACACATTGACAACCGTTCTGTTAGATAGCTGTGTTTTTCATTTAGAAGCAGATATTTCCCTGTGCTTACTGCCCTTTCTTCCATAGGCCGGTATTGGGCTGAAAACGCCTGTTTTCAGACTCTGCACAGAAAGTGTTTGCAGTCTGCTCAATCCACACACCGATTTATCTCTGGAAGTTCAGTGCACACCTTGACAACCATTCTGTTAGATAGCTGCGTTTTGGATTTAGAAGCAGATATTTCCCTGTGCTTACTGCCCTTTCTTCCATATGCTGGTATTGGGCTGAAAACGCCTGTTTTGAGACTCTGCACAGAAAGTGTTTGCAGACTGCTGAATCCACACACGGATTTAACTCTGGAAGTTGAGTGCACACATTGACAACCGTTCTGTTAGGTAGCTCTCTTTTTGATTTAGAAGCAGATATTTCCCTGTGCTTACTGCCCTTTCTTCCATAGGCCAGTATTGGGCTGAAAACGCGTGTTTTGAGACTCTGCACAGAAAGTGTTTGCAGACTGCTGAATCCACACACGGGTTTAACTCTGGAAGTTGAGTGCACACATTGACAACCGTTCTGTTAGAGAGCTGCGTTTTGGATTTAGAAACAGATATTTCCCTGTGCTTACTGCTCTTTCTTCCATAGGCCGGTATTGGGATGTAATCGCCTGTTTTGAGACTCTGCGCAGAAAGTGTTTGCAGACTGCTGAATCCACACACGGGTTTACCTCTGGAAGTTGAGTGCACCCATTGACAACCGTTCTGTTAGATAGCTGCGTTTTGAATTTAGAAGCAGATATTTCCCTGTGCTTACTGTCCTTTCTTCCATAGGCCGGTATTGGGCTGAAAACGCCTGTTTTGAGACTCTGCACAGAAAGTGTTTGCAGACTGCTGAATCCACACACTGGTTTAACTCTGGAAGTTGAGTGCACACATTGACAACCGTTCTGTTAGATAGCTGCGTTTTGGATTGAGAAGCAGATATTTCCCTGTGCTTACTGCTCTTTCTTCCATAGGCCGGTATTGGGATGAAATCGCCTGTTTTGAGACTCTGCACAGAAAGTGTTTGCAGACTGCTGAATCCACAGACGGGTTTAACTCTGGAATTGGAGTGCACACATTGACAACCGTTCTGTTACATAGCTGCGTTTTGGATTTAGAAGCAGATATTTCCCTATGCTTACTGCCATTTCTTCCATAGGCCGGTATTGGTCTGAAAACACCTGTTTTGAGACTCTGCACAGAAAGTGTTTCCAGACTGCTGAATCCACACAAGGCGTTAACACTGGAAGTTCAGTGCACACATTGACAACCGTTCTGTTAGATAGCTGCGTTTTGGATTTAGAAGCAGATATTTCCCTGTGCTTAGTGCCCTTTCTTCCATAGGCCGGTATTGGGCTGAAAACGCCTGTTTTGAGACTCTGCACAGAAAGTGTTTGCAGACTGCTGAATCCACACACGGTTTTAACTCTGGAAGTTGAGTGCACACATTTACAACCTTTCTGTTAGATAGCTACGTTTTGGATTTAGGAGCAGATACTTCCCTGTGCTTACTGCCCTTTCTTCCATAGGCCGGTATTGGGCTGAAAACGCCTGTTTTGAGACTCTGCACAGAAAGTGTTTGCAGACTGCTGAATCCACAGACGGGTTTAACTCTGGAAGTTGAGTGCACACATTGACAACCGTTCTGTTAGATAGCTGCGTTTTGGATTTAGAAGAGAAATTTCCCTGTGCTTACTGCCCTTTCTTCCATAGGCTGGTATTGGGCTGAAAACGCCTGTTTTGAGACTCTGCACAGAAAGTGTTTGCAGACTGCTGAATCCACACACGGGTTTAACTCTGGAAGTTGAGTGCACACATTCACAACCGTTCTGTTAGATAGCTGCGTTTTGGATTTAGAAGCAGATATTTCCCTGTGCTTACTGCCCTTTCTTCCATAGGCCAGTATTGGGCTGAAAACGCCTGTTTTCAGACCCTGCACAGAAAGTGTTTGCAGTCTGCTCAATCCACACACCGATTTAACTCTGGAAGTTGAGTGCACACATTGTCAACCGTTCTGTTAGATAGCTGCGTTTTGGATTTAGAAGCAGATATTTCCCTGGGCTTACTGCCCTTTCTTCCATAGGCCGGTATTGGGCTGAAAACGCCTGTTTTGAGACTCTGCACAGAAAGTGTTTGCAGACTGCTGAATCCAAACACGGGTTTAACTCTGGAAGGTGAGTGCACACATTGACAGCCGTTCTGTTAGGTAGCTGCCTTTTGGATTTAGAAGCAGATATTTCCCTGTGCTTACTGCCCTTTCTTCCATAGGCCGGTATTGGGGTGAAAACGCCTGTTTTCAGACTCTGCACAGAAAGTGTTTGCAGTCTGCTCAATCCACACACCGATTTAACTCTGGAAGTTGAGTGCACACATTGACAACCATTCTATTAGATAGCTGCGTTTTGGATTTAGAAGCAGATATTTCCCTGTGCTTACTGCCCTTTCTTCCATATGCTGGTATTGGGATGAAAACGCCTGTTTTGACACTCTGCACAGAAAGTGTTTGCAGACTGCTGAATCCAGACACGGGTTTAACTCTGGAAGGTGAGTGCACACATTGACAACCGTTCTGTTAGATAGCTGTGTTTTTCATTTAGAAGCAGATATTTCCCTGTGCTTACTGCCCTTTCTTCCATAGGCCGGTATTGGGCTGAAAACGCCTGTTTTCAGACTCTGCACAGAAAGTGTTTGCAGTCTGCTCAATCCACACACCGATTTAACTCTGGAAGTTCAGTGCACACCTTGACAACCATTCTGTTAGATAGCTGCGTTTTGGATTTAGAAGCAGATATTTCCCTGTGCTTACTGCCCTTTCTTCCATATGCTGGTATTGGGCTGAAAACGCCTGTTTTGAGACTCTGCACAGAAAGTGTTTGCAGACTGCTGAATCCACACACGGATTTAACTCTGGAAGTTGAGTGCACACATTGACAACCGTTCTGTTAGGTAGCTCTCTTTTTGATTTAGAAGCAGATATTTCCCTGTGCTTACTGCCCTTTCTTCCATAGGCCAGTATTGGGCTGAAAACGCGTGTTTTGAGACTCTGCACAGAAAGTGTTTGCAGACTGCTGAATCCACACACGGGTTTAACTCTGGAAGTTGAGTGCACACATTGACAACCGTTCTGTTAGATAGCTGCGTTTTGGATTTAGAAGCAGATATTTCCCTGTGCTTACTGCTCTTTCTTCCATAGGCCGGTATTGGGATGTAATCGCCTGTTTTGAGACTCTGCGCAGAAAGTGTTTGCAGACTGCTGAATCCACACACGGGTTTACCTCTGGAAGTTGAGTGCACCCATTGACAACCGTTCTGTTAGATAGCTGCGTTTTGGATTTAGAAGCAGATATTTCCCTGTGCTTACTGTCCTTTCTTCCATAGGCCGGTATTGGGCTGAAAACGCCTGTTTTGAGACTCTGCACAGAAAGTGTTTGCAGACTGCTGAATCCACACACTGGTTTAACTCTGGAAGTTGAGTGCACACATTGACAACCGTTCTGTTAGATAGCTGCGTTTTGGATTGAGAAGCAGATATTTCCCTGTGCTTACTGCTCTTTCTTCCATAGGCCGGTATTGGGATGAAATCGCCTGTTTTGAGACTCTGCACAGAAAGTGTTTGCAGACTGCTGAATCCACAGACGGGTTTAACTCTGGAATTTGAGTGCACACATTGACAACCGTTCTGTTACATAGCTGCGTTTTGGATTTAGAAGCAGATATTTCCCTATGCTTACTGCCATTTCTTCCATAGGCCAGTATTGGTCTGAAAACACCTGTTTTGAGACTCTGCACAGAAAGTGTTTCCAGCCTGCTGAATCCACACAAGGCGTTAACACTGGAAGTTCAGTGCACACATTGACAACCGTTCTGTTAGATAGCTGCGTTTTGGATTTAGAAGCAGATATTTCCCTGTGCTTAGTGCCCTTTCTTCCATAGGCCGGTATTGGGCTGAAAACGCCTGTTTTGAGACTCTGCACAGAAAGTGTTTGCAGACTGCTGAATCCACACACGGTTTTAACTCTGGAAGTTGAGTGCACACATTTACAACCTTTCTGTTAGATAGCTACGTTTTGGATTTAGGAGCAGATACTTCCCTGTGCTTACTGCCCTTTCTTCCATAGGCCGGTATTGGGCTGAAAACGCCTGTTTTGAGACTCTGCACAGAAAGTGTTTGCAGACTGCTGAATCCACAGACGGGTTTAACTCTGGAAGTTGAGTGCACACATTGACAACCGTTCTGTTAGATAGCTGCGTTTTGGATTTAGAAGAGAAATTTCCCTGTGCTTACTGCCCTTTCTTCCATAGGCCGGTATTGGGCTGAAAACGCCTGTTTTGAGACTCTGCACAGAAAGTGTTTGCAGACTGCTGAATCCACACACGGGTTTAACTCTGGAAGTTGAGTGCACACATTCACAACCGTTCTGTTAAATAGCTGCGTTTTGGATTTAGAAGCAGATATTTCCCTGTGCTTACTGCCCTTTCTTCCATAGGCCAGTATTGGGCTGAAAAGGCCTGTTTTCAGACCCTGCACAGAAAGTGTTTGCAGTCTGCTCAATCCACACACCGATTTAACTCTGGAAGTTGAGTGCACACATTGACAACCATTCTGTTAGATAGCTGCGTTTTGGATTTAGAAGCAGATATTTCCCCGTGCTTACTGAACTTTCCTCCATATGCTGGTATTGGGCTGAAAACGCCTGTTTTGAGACTCTGCACAGAAAGTGTTTGCAGACTGCTGAATCCACACACGGGTTTAACTCTGGAAGTTGAGTGCACACATTGTCAACCGTTCTGTTAGATAGCTGCGTTTTGGATTTAGAAGCAGATATTTCCCTGGGCTTACTGCCCTTTCTTCCATAGGCCGGTATTGGGCTGAAAACGCCTGTTTTGAGACTCTGCACAGAAAGTGTTTGCAGACTGCTGAATCCAAACACGGGTTTATCTCTGGAAGGTGAGTGCACACATTGACAGCCGTTCTGTTAGGTAGCTGCCTTTTGGATTTAGAAGCAGATATTTCCCTGTGCTTACTGCCCTTTCTTCCATAGGCCGGTATTGGGGTGAAAACGCCTGTTTTCAGACTCTGCACAGAAAGTGTTTGCAGTCTGGTCAATCCACACACCGATTTAACTCTGGAAGTTGAGTGCACACATTGACAACCATTCTATTAGATAGCTGCGTTTTGGATTTAGAAGCAGATATTTCCCTGTGCTTACTGCCCTTTCTTCCATATGCTGGTATTGGGATGAAAACGCCTGTTTTGACACTCTGCACAGAAAGTGTTTGCAGACTGCTGAATCCAGACACGGGTTTAACTCTGGAAGGAGAGTGCACACATTGACAACCGTTCTGTTAGATAGCTGTGTTTTTCATTTAGAAGCAGATATTTCCCTGTGCTTACTGCCCTTTCTTCCATAGGCCGGTATTGGGCTGAAAACGCCTGTTTTCAGACTCTGCACAGAAAGTGTTTGCAGTCTGCTCAATCCACACACCGATTTAACTCTGGAAGTTCAGTGCACACATTGACAACCATTCTGTTAGATAGCTGCGTTTTGGATTTAGAAGCAGATATTTCCGTGTGCTTACTGCCCTTTATTACATAGGCCGGTATTGGGCTGAAAACGCATGTTTTCAGACTCTGCACAGAAAGTGTTTGCAGTCTGCTCAATCCACACACCGATTTAACTCTGGAAGTTGAGTGCACACATTGACAACCATTCTGTTAGATAGCTGCGTTTTGGATTTAGAAGCAGATATTTCCCTGTGCTTACTGCCCTTTCTTCCATATGCTGGTATTGGGCTGAAAACGCCTGTTTTGAGACTCTGCACAGAAAGTGTTTGCAGACTGCTGAATCCACACACGGGTTTAACTCTGGAAGTTGAGTGCACACATTGACAACCGTTCTGTTAGGTAGCTGCGTTTTCTTTTTAGAAGCAGATATTTCCCTGTGCTTACTGCCCTTTCTTCCATAGGCCGGTATTGGGCTGAAAACGCCTGTTTTGAGACTCTGCACAGAAAGTGTTTGCAGACTGCTGAATCCACACACGGGTTTAACTCTGGAAGTTGAGTGCACACGTTGACAACCGTTCTGTTAGATAGCTGCGTTTTGGATTTAGAAGCATATATTTCCCTGTGCTTACTGCCCTTTCTTCCATAGGCCGGTATTGGGCTGAAAACGCCTGATTTGAGACTCTGCACAGAAAGTGTTTGCAGACTGCTGAATCCGCACACGGGTTTAACTCTGGAAGTTGAGTGCACACATTGTCAACCGTTCTGTTAGATAGCTGCGTTTTGGATTTAGAAGCAGATATTTCCCTGGGCTTACTGCCCTTTCTTCCATAGGCCGGTATTGGGCTGAAAACGCCTGTTTTGAGACTCTGCACAGAAAGTGTTTGCAGACTGCTGAATCCACACACGGGTTTAACTCTGGAAGGTGAGTGCACACATTGACAGCCGTTCTGTTAGGTAGCTGCGTTTTGGATTTAGAAGCAGATATTTCCCTGTGCTTACCGCCCTTTCTTCCATAGGCCGGTATTGGGGTGAAATCGCTTGTTTTCAGACTCTGCACAGAAAGTGTTTGCAGTCTGCTCAATCCACACACCGATTTAACTCTGGAAGTTGAGTGCACACATTGACAACCATTCTATTAGATAGCTGTGTTTTGGATTTAGAAGCAGATATTTCCCTGTGCTTACTGCCCTTTCTTCCATATGCTGGTATTGGGATGAAAACGCCTGTTTTGACACTCTGCACAGAAAGTGTTTGCAGACTGCTGAATCCAGACACGGGTTTAACTCTGGAAGGTGAGTGCACACATTGACAACCGTTCTGTTAGATAGCTGTGTTTTGGATTTAGAAGCAGATATTTCCCTGTGCTTACTGCCCTTTCTTCCATAGGCCGGTATTGGGCTGAAAACGCCTGTTTTCAGACTCTTCACAGAAAGTGTTTGCAGTCTGCTCAATCCACACACCGATTTAACTCTGGAAGTTCAGTGCACACCTTGACAACCATTCTGTTAGATAGCTGCGTTTTGGATTTAGAAGCAGATATTTCCCTGTGCTTACTGCCCTTTCTTCCATATGCTGGTATTGGGCTGAAAACGCCTGTTTTGAGACTCTGCACAGAAAGTGTTTGCAGACTGCTGAATCCACACACGGGTTTAACTCTGGAAGTTGAGTGCACACATTGACAACCGTTCTGTTAGGTAGCTCTGTTTTTGATTTAGAAGCAGATATTTCCCTGTGCTTACTGCCCTTTCTTCCATAGGCCGGAATTGGCCTAAAAACGCGTGTTTTGAGACTCTGCACAGAAAGTGTTTGCAGACTGCTGAATCCACACACGGGTTTAACTCTGGAAGTTGAGTGCACACATTGACAACCGTTCTGTTAGATAGCTGCGTTTTGGATTTAGAAGCAGATATTTCCCTGTGCTTACTGCTCTTTCTTCCATAGGCCGGTATTGGGATGTAATCGCCTGTTTTGAGACTCTGCGCAGAAAGTGTTTGCAGACTGCTGAATCCACACACGGGTTTACCTCTGGAAGTTGAGTGCACCCATTGACAACCGTTCTGTTAGATAGCTGCGTTTTGGCTTTAGAAGCAGATATTTCCCTGTGCTTACTGCCCTTTCTTCCATAGGCCGGTATTGGGCTGAAAACGCCTGTTTTGAGACTCTGCACAGAAAGTGTTTGCAGACTGCTGAATCCACACACGGGTTTAACTCTGGAAGTTGAGTGCACACATTGACAGTCGCTCTGTTAGGTAGCTGCCTTTGGATTTAGAAGCAGATATTTCCCTGTGCTTACTGCCCTTTCTTCCATAGGCCGGTATTGGGCTGGAAACGCCTGTTTTCAGACTCTGCACAGAAAGTGTTTGCAGTCTGCTCAATCCACACACCGATTTAACTCTGGAAGTTGAGTGCACACATTGACAACCATTCTGTTAGATAGCTGCGTTTTGGATATAGAAGCAGATATTTCCCTGTGCTTACTGCCCTTTCCTCCATATGCTGGTATTGGGATGAAAACCCCTGTTTTGAGACTCTGCACAGAAAGTGTTTGCAGACTGCTGAATCCACACACGGGTTTATCTCTGGAAGTTGAGTGCACACATTGACAACCGTTCTGTTAGATAGCTGCGTTTTGGATTGAGAAGCAGATATTTCCCTGTGCTTACTGCTCTTTCTTCCATAGGCCGGTATTGGGATGAAATCGCCTGTTTTGAGACTCTGCACAGAAAGTGTTTGCAGACTGCTGAATCCACAGACGGGTTTAACTCTGGAATTTGAGTGCACACATTGACAACCGTTCTGTTACATAGCTGCGTTTTGGATTTAGAAGCAGATATTTCCCTGTGCTTACTGCCCTTTCTTCCATAGGCCGGTATTGGTCTGAAAACACCTGTTTTGAGACTCTGCACAGAAAGTGTTTCCAGACTGCTGAATCCACACAAGGTGTTAACACTGGAAGTTGAGTGCACACATTGACAACCGTTCTGTTAGATAGCTGCGTTTTGGATTTAGAAGCAGATATTTCCCTGTGCTTAGTGCCCTTTCTTCCATAGGCCGGTATTGGGCTGAAAACGCCTGTTTTGAGACTCTGCACAGAAAGTGTTTGCAGACTGCTGAATCCACACACGGTTTTAACTCTGGAAGTTGAGTGCACACATTTACAACCTTTCTGTTAGATAGCTGCGTTTTGGATTTAGGAGCAGATACTTCCCTGTGCTTACTGCCCTTTCTTCCATAGGCCGGTATTGGGCTGAAAACGCCTGTTTTGAGACTCTGCACAGAAAGTGTTTGCAGACTGCTGAATCCACAGACGGGTTTAACTCTGGAGGTAGAGTGCACACATTGACAACCGTTCTGTTAGATAGCTGCGTTTTGGATTTAGAAGAGAAATTTCCCTGTGCTTACTGCCCTTTCTTCCATAGGCCGGTATTGGGCTGAAAACGCCTGTTTTGAGACTCTGCACAGAAAGTGTTTGCAGACTGCTGAATCCACACACGGGTTTAACTCTGGAAGTTGAGTGCACACATTGACAACCGTTCTGTTAGATAGCTGCGTTTTGGATTTAGAAGCAGATATTTCCCTGTGCTTACTGCCCTTTCTTCCATAGGCCAGTATTGGGCTGAAAACGCCTGTTTTCAGACCCTGCACAGAAAGTCTTTGCAGTCTGCTCAATCCACACACCGATTTAACTCTGGAAGTTGAGTGCACACATTGACAACCGTTCTGTTAGATAGCTGCGTTTTGGATTTAGAAGCAGATATTTCCCTGTGCTTACTGCCCTTTCTTCCATATGCTGGTATTGGGCTGAAAACGCCTGTTTTGAGACTCTGCACAGAAAGTGTTTGCAGACTGCTGAATCCACACACGGGTTTAACTCTGGAAGTTGAGTGCACACATTGTCAACCGTTCTGTTAGATAGCTGCGTTTTGGATTTAGAAGCAGATATTTCCCTGGGCTTACTGCCCTTTCTTCCATAGGCCGGTATTGGGCTGAAAACGCCTGTTTTGAGACTCTGCACAGAAAGTGTTTGCAGACTGCTGAATCCAAACACGGGTTTAACTCTGGAAGGTGAGTGCACACATTGACAGCCGTTCTGTTAGGTAGCTGCTTTTTGGATTTAGAAGCAGATATTTCCCTGTGCTTACTGCCCTTTCTTCCATAGGCCGGTATTGGGGTGAAAACGCCTGTTTTCAGACTCTGCACAGAAAGTGTTTGCAGTCTGCTCAATCCACACACCGATTTAACTCTGGAAGTTGAGTGCACACATTGACAACCATTCTATTAGATAGCTGCGTTTTGGATTTAGAAGCAGATATTTCCCTGTGCTTACTGCCCTTTCTTCCATATGCTGGTATTGGGATGAAAACGCCTGTTTTGACACTCTGCACAGAAAGTGTTTGCAGACTGCTGAATCCAGACACGGGTTTAACTCTGGAAGGTGAGTGCACACATTGACAACCGTTCTGTTAGATAGCTGTGTTTTTCATTTAGAAGCAGATATTTCCCTGTGCTTACTGCCCTTTCTTCCATAGGCCGGTATTGGGCTGAAAACGCCTGTTTTCAGACTCTGCACAGAAAGTGTTTGCAGTCTGCTCAATCCACACACCGATTTAACTCTGGAAGTTCAGTGCACACCTTGACAACCATTCTGTTAGATAGCTGCGTTTTGGATTTAGAAGCAGATATTTCCCTGTGCTTACTGCCCTTTCTTCCATATGCTGGTATTGGGCTGAAAACGCCTGTTTTGAGACTCTGCACAGAAAGTGTTTGCAGACTGCTGAATCCACACACGGATTTAATTCTGGAAGTTGAGTGCACACATGGACAACCGTTCTGTTAGGCAGCTCTCTTTTTGATTTAGAAGCAGATATTTCCCTGTGCTTACTGCCCTTTCTTCCATAGGCCAGTATTGGGCTGAAAACGCGTGTTTTGAGACTCTGCACAGAAAGTGTTTGCAGACTGCTGAATCCACACACGGGTTTAACTCTGGAAGTTGAGTGCACACATTGACAACCGTTCTGTTAGATAGCTGCGTTTTGGATTTAGAAGCAGATATTTCCCTGTGCTTACTGCTCTTTCTTCCATAGGCCGGTATTGGGATGTAATCGCCTGTTTTGAGACTCTGCGCAGAAAGTGTTTGCAGACTGCTGAATCCACACACGGGTTTACCTCTGGAAGTTGAGTGCACCCATTGACAACCGTTCTGTTAGATAGCTGCGTTTTGGATTTAGAAGCAGATATTTCCCTGTGCTTACTGTCCTTTCTTCCATAGGCCGGTATTGGGCTGAAAACGCCTGTTTTGAGACTCTGCACAGAAAGTGTTTGCAGACTGCTGAATCCACACACTGGTTTAACTCTGGAAGTTGAGTGCACACATTGACAACCGTTCTGTTAGATAGCTGCGTTTTGGATTGAGAAGCAGATATTTCCCTGTGCTTACTGCTCTTTCTTCCATAGGCCGGTATTGGGATGAAATCGCCTGTTTTGAGACTCTGCACAGAAAGTGTTTGCAGACTGCTGAATCCACAGACGGGTTTAACTCTGGAATTTGAGTGCACACATTGACAACCGTTCTGTTACATAGCTGCGTTTTGGATTTAGAAGCAGATATTTCCCTATGCTTACTGCCATTTCTTCCATAGGCCGGTATTGGTCTGAAAACACCTGTTTTGAGACTCTGCACAGAAAGTGTTTCCAGACTGCTGAATCCACACAAGGCGTTAACACTGGAAGTTCAGTGCACACATTGACAACCGTTCTGTTAGATAGCTGCGTTTTGGATTTAGAAGCAGATATTTCCCTGTGCTTAGTGCCCTTTCTTCCATAGGCCGGTATTGGGCTGAAAACGCCTGTTTTGAGACTCTGCACAGAAAGTGTTTGCAGACTGCTGAATCCACACACGGTTTTAACTCTGGAAGTTGAGTGCACACATTTACAACCTTTCTGTTAGATAGCTACGTTTTGGATTTAGGAGCAGATACTTCCCTGTGCTTACTGCCCTTTCTTCCATAGGCCGGTATTGGGCTGAAAACGCCTGTTTTGAGACTCTGCACAGAAAGTGTTTGCAGACTGCTGAATCCACAGACGGGTTTAACTCTGGAAGTTGAGTGCACACATTGACAACCGTTCTGTTAGATAGCTGCGTTTTGGATTTAGAAGAGAAATTTCCCTGTGCTTACTGCCCTTTCTTCCATAGGCCGGTATTGGGCTGAAAACGCCTGTTTTGAGACTCTGCACAGAAAGTGTTTGCAGACTGCTGAATCCACACACGGGTTTAACTCTGGAAGTTGAGTGCACACATTCACAACCGTTCTGTTAGATAGCTGCGTTTTGGATTTAGAAGCAGATATTTCCCTGTGCTTACTGCCCTTTCTTCCATAGGCCAGTATTGGGCTGAAAAGGCCTGTTTTCAGACCCTGCACAGAAAGTGTTTGCAGTCTGCTCAATCCACACACCGATTTAACTCTGGAAGTTGAGTGCACACATTGACAACCATTCTGTTAGATAGCTGCGTTTTGGATTTAGAAGCAGATATTTCCCTGTGCTTACTGAACTTTCCTCCATATGCTGGTATTGGGCTGAAAACGCCTGTTTTGAGACTCTGCACAGAAAGTGTTTGCAGACTGCTGAATCCACACACGGGTTTAACTCTGGAAGTTGAGTGCACACATTGTCAACCGTTCTGTTAGATAGCTGCGTTTTGGATTTAGAAGCAGATATTTCCCTGGGCTTACTGCCCTTTCTTCCATAGGCCGGTATTGGGCTGAAAACGCCTGTTTTGAGACTCTGCACAGAAAGTGTTTGCAGACTGCTGAATCCAAACACGGGTTTATCTCTGGAAGGTGAGTGCACACATTGACAGCCGTTCTGTTAGGTAGCTGCCTTTTGGATTTAGAAGCAGATATTTCCCTGTGCTTACTGCCCTTTCTTCCATAGGCCGGTATTGGGGTGAAAACGCCTGTTTTCAGACTCTGCACAGAAAGTGTTTGCAGTCTGCTCAATCCACACACCGATTTAACTCTGGAAGTTGAGTGCACACATTGACAACCATTCTATTAGATAGCTGCGTTTTGGATTTAGAAGCAGATATTTCCCTGTGCTTACTGCCCTTTCTTCCATATGCTGGTATTGGGATGAAAACGCCTGTTTTGACACTCTGCACAGAAAGTGTTTGCAGACTGCTGAATCCAGACACGGGTTTAACTCTGGAAGGTGAGTGCACACATTGACAACCGTTCTGTTAGATAGCTGTGTTTTTCATTTAGAAGCAGATATTTCCCTGTGCTTACTGCCCTTTCTTCCATAGGCCGGTATTGGGCTGAAAACGCCTGTTTTCAGACTCTGCACAGAAAGTGTTTGCAGTCTGCTCAATCCACACACCGATTTATCTCTGGAAGTTCAGTGCACACCTTGACAACCATTCTGTTAGATAGCTGCGTTTTGGATTTAGAAGCACATATTTCCCTGTGCTTACTGCCCTTTCTTCCATATGCTGGTATTGGGCTGAAAACGCCTGTTTTGAGACTCTGCACAGAAAGTGTTTGCAGACTGCTGAATCCACACACGGATTTAACTCTGGAAGTTGAGTGCACACATTGACAACCGTTCTGTTAGGTAGCTCTCTTTTTGATTTAGAAGCAGATATTTCCCTGTGCTTACTGCCCTTTCTTCCATAGGCCAGTATTGGGCTGAAAACGCGTGTTTTGAGACTCTGCACAGAAAGTGTTTGCAGACTGCTGAATCCACACACGGGTTTAACTCTGGAAGTTGAGTGCACACATTGACAACCGTTCTGTTAGAGAGCTGCGTTTTGGATTTAGAAACAGATATTTCCCTGTGCTTACTGCTCTTTCTTCCATAGGCCGGTATTGGGATGTAATCGCCTGTTTTGAGACTCTGCGCAGAAAGTGTTTGCAGACTGCTGAATCCACACACGGGTTTACCTCTGGAAGTTGAGTGCACCCATTGACAACCGTTCTGTTAGATAGCTGCGTTTTGAATTTAGAAGCAGATATTTCCCTGTGCTTACTGTCCTTTCTTCCATAGGCCGGTATTGGGCTGAAAACGCCTGTTTTGAGACTCTGCACAGAAAGTGTTTGCAGACTGCTGAATCCACACACTGGTTTAACTCTGGAAGTTGAGTGCACACATTGACAACCGTTCTGTTAGATAGCTGCGTTTTGGATTGAGAAGCAGATATTTCCCTGTGCTTACTGCTCTTTCTTCCATAGGCCGGTATTGGGATGAAATCGCCTGTTTTGAGACTCTGCACAGAAAGTGTTTGCAGACTGCTGAATCCACAGACGGGTTTAACTCTGGAATTGGAGTGCACACATTGACAACCGTTCTGTTACATAGCTGCGTTTTGGATTTAGAAGCAGATATTTCCCTATGCTTACTGCCATTTCTTCCATAGGCCGGTATTGGTCTGAAAACACCTGTTTTGAGACTCTGCACAGAAAGTGTTTCCAGACTGCTGAATCCACACAAGGCGTTAACACTGGAAGTTCAGTGCACACATTGACAACCGTTCTGTTAGATAGCTGCGTTTTGGATTTAGAAGCAGATATTTCCCTGTGCTTAGTGCCCTTTCTTCCATAGGCCGGTATTGGGCTGAAAACGCCTGTTTTGAGACTCTGCACAGAAAGTGTTTGCAGACTGCTGAATCCACACACGGTTTTAACTCTGGAAGTTGAGTGCACACATTTACAACCTTTCTGTTAGATAGCTACGTTTTGGATTTAGGAGCAGATACTTCCCTGTGCTTACTGCCCTTTCTTCCATAGGCCGGTATTGGGCTGAAAACGCCTGTTTTGAGACTCTGCACAGAAAGTGTTTGCAGACTGCTGAATCCACAGACGGGTTTAACTCTGGAAGTTGAGTGCACACATTGACAACCGTTCTGTTAGATAGCTGCGTTTTGGATTTAGAAGAGAAATTTCCCTGTGCTTACTGCCCTTTCTTCCATAGGCTGGTATTGGGCTGAAAACGCCTGTTTTGAGACTCTGCACAGAAAGTGTTTGCAGACTGCTGAATCCACACACGGGTTTAACTCTGGAAGTTGAGTGCACACATTCACAACCGTTCTGTTAGATAGCTGCGTTTTGGATTTAGAAGCAGATATTTCCCTGTGCTTACTGCCCTTTCTTCCATAGGCCAGTATTGGGCTGAAAACGCCTGTTTTCAGACCCTGCACAGAAAGTGTTTGCAGTCTGCTCAATCCACACACCGATTTAACTCTGGAAGTTGAGTGCACACATTGACAACCATTCTGTTAGATAGCTGCGTTTTGGATTTAGAAGCAGATATTTCCCTGTGCTTACTGCCCTTTCTTCCATATGCTGGTATTGGGCTGAAAACGCCTGTTTTGAGACTCTGCACAGAAAGTGTTTGCAGACTGCTGAATCCACACACGGGTTTAACTCTGGAAGTTGAGTGCACACATTGTCAACCGTTCTGTTAGATAGCTGCGTTTTGGATTTAGAAGCAGATATTTCCCTGGGCTTACTGCCCTTTCTTCCATAGGCCGGTATTGGGCTGAAAACGCCTGTTTTGAGACTCTGCACAGAAAGTGTTTGCAGACTGCTGAATCCAAACACGGGTTTAACTCTGGAAGGTGAGTGCACACATTGACAGCCGTTCTGTTAGGTAGCTGCCTTTTGGATTTAGAAGCAGATATTTCCCTGTGCTTACTGCCCTTTCTTCCATAGGCCGGTATTGGGGTGAAAACGCCTGTTTTCAGACTCTGCACAGAAAGTGTTTGCAGTCTGCTCAATCCACACACCGATTTAACTCTGGAAGTTGAGTGCACACATTGACAACCATTCTATTAGATAGCTGCGTTTTGGATTTAGAAGCAGATATTTCCCTGTGCTTACTGCCCTTTCTTCCATATGCTGGTATTGGGATGAAAACGCCTGTTTTGACACTCTGCACAGAAAGTGTTTGCAGACTGCTGAATCCAGACACGGGTTTAACTCTGGAAGGTGAGTGCACACATTGACAACCGTTCTGTTAGATAGCTGTGTTTTTCATTTAGAAGCAGATATTTCCCTGTGCTTACTGCCCTTTCTTCCATAGGCCGGTATTGGGCTGAAAACGCCTGTTTTCAGACTCTGCACAGAAAGTGTTTGCAGTCTGCTCAATCCACACACCGATTTAACTCTGGAAGTTCAGTGCACACCTTGACAACCATTCTGTTAGATAGCTGCGTTTTGGATTTAGAAGCAGATATTTCCCTGTGCTTACTGCCCTTTCTTCCATATGCTGGTATTGGGCTGAAAACGCCTGTTTTGAGACTCTGCACAGAAAGTGTTTGCAGACTGCTGAATCCACACACGGATTTAACTCTGGAAGTTGAGTGCACACATTGACAACCGTTCTGTTAGGTAGCTCTCTTTTTGATTTAGAAGCAGATATTTCCCTGTGCTTACTGCCCTTTCTTCCATAGGCCAGTATTGGGCTGAAAACGCGTGTTTTGAGACTCTGCACAGAAAGTGTTTGCAGACTGCTGAATCCACACACGGGTTTAACTCTGGAAGTTGAGTGCACACATTGACAACCGTTCTGTTAGATAGCTGCGTTTTGGATTTAGAAGCAGATATTTCCCTGTGCTTACTGCTCTTTCTTCCATAGGCCGGTATTGGGATGTAATCGCCTGTTTTGAGACTCTGCGCAGAAAGTGTTTGCAGACTGCTGAATCCACACACGGGTTTACCTCTGGAAGTTGAGTGCACCCATTGACAACCGTTCTGTTAGATAGCTGCGTTTTGGATTTAGAAGCAGATATTTCCCTGTGCTTACTGTCCTTTCTTCCATAGGCCGGTATTGGGCTGAAAACGCCTGTTTTGAGACTCTGCACAGAAAGTGTTTGCAGACTGCTGAATCCACACACTGGTTTAACTCTGGAAGTTGAGTGCACACATTGACAACCGTTCTGTTAGATAGCTGCGTTTTGGATTGAGAAGCAGATATTTCCCTGTGCTTACTGCTCTTTCTTCCATAGGCCGGTATTGGGATGAAATCGCCTGTTTTGAGACTCTGCACAGAAAGTGTTTGCAGACTGCTGAATCCACAGACGGGTTTAACTCTGGAATTTGAGTGCACACATTGACAACCGTTCTGTTACATAGCTGCGTTTTGGATTTAGAAGCAGATATTTCCCTATGCTTACTGCCATTTCTTCCATAGGCCAGTATTGGTCTGAAAACACCTGTTTTGAGACTCTGCACAGAAAGTGTTTCCAGCCTGCTGAATCCACACAAGGCGTTAACACTGGAAGTTCAGTGCACACATTGACAACCGTTCTGTTAGATAGCTGCGTTTTGGATTTAGAAGCAGATATTTCCCTGTGCTTAGTGCCCTTTCTTCCATAGGCCGGTATTGGGCTGAAAACGCCTGTTTTGAGACTCTGCACAGAAAGTGTTTGCAGACTGCTGAATCCACACACGGTTTTAACTCTGGAAGTTGAGTGCACACATTTACAACCTTTCTGTTAGATAGCTACGTTTTGGATTTAGGAGCAGATACTTCCCTGTGCTTACTGCCCTTTCTTCCATAGGCCGGTATTGGGCTGAAAACGCCTGTTTTGAGACTCTGCACAGAAAGTGTTTGCAGACTGCTGAATCCACAGACGGGTTTAACTCTGGAAGTTGAGTGCACACATTGACAACCGTTCTGTTAGATAGCTGCGTTTTGGATTTAGAAGAGAAATTTCCCTGTGCTTACTGCCCTTTCTTCCATAGGCCGGTATTGGGCTGAAAACGCCTGTTTTGAGACTCTGCACAGAAAGTGTTTGCAGACTGCTGAATCCACACACGGGTTTAACTCTGGAAGTTGAGTGCACACATTCACAACCGTTCTGTTAAATAGCTGCGTTTTGGATTTAGAAGCAGATATTTCCCTGTGCTTACTGCCCTTTCTTCCATAGGCCAGTATTGGGCTGAAAAGGCCTGTTTTCAGACCCTGCACAGAAAGTGTTTGCAGTCTGCTCAATCCACACACCGATTTAACTCTGGAAGTTGAGTGCACACATTGACAACCATTCTGTTAGATAGCTGCGTTTTGGATTTAGAAGCAGATATTTCCCCGTGCTTACTGAACTTTCCTCCATATGCTGGTATTGGGCTGAAAACGCCTGTTTTGAGACTCTGCACAGAAAGTGTTTGCAGACTGCTGAATCCACACACGGGTTTAACTCTGGAAGTTGAGTGCACACATTGTCAACCGTTCTGTTAGATAGCTGCGTTTTGGATTTAGAAGCAGATATTTCCCTGGGCTTACTGCCCTTTCTTCCATAGGCCGGTATTGGGCTGAAAACGCCTGTTTTGAGACTCTGCACAGAAAGTGTTTGCAGACTGCTGAATCCAAACACGGGTTTATCTCTGGAAGGTGAGTGCACACATTGACAGCCGTTCTGTTAGGTAGCTGCCTTTTGGATTTAGAAGCAGATATTTCCCTGTGCTTACTGCCCTTTCTTCCATAGGCCGGTATTGGGGTGAAAACGCCTGTTTTCAGACTCTGCACAGAAAGTGTTTGCAGTCTGGTCAATCCACACACCGATTTAACTCTGGAAGTTGAGTGCACACATTGACAACCATTCTATTAGATAGCTGCGTTTTGGATTTAGAAGCAGATATTTCCCTGTGCTTACTGCCCTTTCTTCCATATGCTGGTATTGGGATGAAAACGCCTGTTTTGACACTCTGCACAGAAAGTGTTTGCAGACTGCTGAATCCAGACACGGGTTTAACTCTGGAAGGAGAGTGCACACATTGACAACCGTTCTGTTAGATAGCTGTGTTTTTCATTTAGAAGCAGATATTTCCCTGTGCTTACTGCCCTTTCTTCCATAGGCCGGTATTGGGCTGAAAACGCCTGTTTTCAGACTCTGCACAGAAAGTGTTTGCAGTCTGCTCAATCCACACACCGATTTAACTCTGGAAGTTCAGTGCACACCTTGACAACCATTCTGTTAGATAGCTGCGTTTTGGATTTAGAAGCAGATATTTCCCTGTGCTTACTGCCCTTTCTTCCATATGCTGGTATTGGGCTGAAAACGCCTGTTTTGAGACTCTGCACAGAAAGTGTTTGCAGACTGCTGAATCCACACACGGATTTAACTCTGGAAGTTGAGTGCACACATTGACAACCGTTCTGTTAGGTAGCTCTCTTTTTGATTTAGAAGCAGATATTTCCCTGTGCTTACTGCCCTTTCTTCCATAGGCCAGTATTGGGCTGAAAACGCGTGTTTTGAGACTCTGCACAGAAAGTGTTTGCAGACTGCTGAATCCACACACGGGTTTAACTCTGGAAGTTGAGTGCACACATTGACAACCGTTCTGTTAGATAGCTGCGTTTTGGATTTAGAAGCAGATATTTCCCTGTGCTTACTGCTCTTTCTTCCATAGGCCGGTATTGGGATGTAATCGCCTGTTTTGAGACTCTGCGCAGAAAGTGTTTGCAGACTGCTGAATCCACACACGGGTTTACCTCTGGAAGTTGAGTGCACCCATTGACAACCGTTCTGTTAGATAGCTGCGTTTTGGATTTAGAAGCAGATATTTCCCTGTGCTTACTGTCCTTTCTTCCATAGGCCGGTATTGGGCTGAAAACGCCTGTTTTGAGACTCTGCACAGAAAGTGTTTGCAGACTGCTGAATCCACACACTGGTTTAACTCTGGAAGTTGAGTGCACACATTGACAACCGTTCTGTTAGATAGCTGCGTTTTGGATTGAGAAGCAGATATTTCCCTGTGCTTACTGCTCTTTCTTCCATAGGCCGGTATTGGGATGAAATCGCCTGTTTTGAGACTCTGCACAGAAAGTGTTTGCAGACTGCTGAATCCACAGACGGGTTTAACTCTGGAATTTGAGTGCACACATTGACAACCGTTCTGTTACATAGCTGCGTTTTGGATTTAGAAGCAGATATTTCCCTATGCTTACTGCCATTTCCTCCATAGGCCGGTATTGGTCTGAAAACACCTGTTTTGAGACTCTGCACAGAAAGTGTTTCCAGACTGCTGAATCCACACAAGGCGTTAACACTGGAAGTCCAGTGCACACATTGACAACCGTTCTGTTAGGTAGCTGCGTTTTGGATTTAGAAGCAGATATTTCCCTGTGCTTAGTGCCCTTTCTTCCATAGGCCGGTATTGGGCTGAAAACGCCTGTTTTGAGACTCTGCACAGAAAGTGTTTGCAGACTGCTGAATCCACACACGGTTTTAACTCTGGAAGTTGAGTGCACACATTTACAACCTTTCTGTTAGATAGCTACGTTTTTTATTTAGGAGCAGATACTTCCCTGTGCTTACTGCCCTTTCTTCCATAGGCCGGTATTGGGCTGAAAACGCCTGTTTTGTGACTCTGCACAGAAAGTGTTTGCAGACTGCTGAATCCACAGACGGGTTTAACTCTGGAAGTTGAGTGCACACATTGACAACCGTTCTGTTAGATAGCTGCGTTTTGGATTTAGAAGAGAAATTTCCCTGTGCTTACTGCCCTTTCTTCCATAGGCCGGTATTGGGCTGAAAACGCCTGTTTTGAGACTCTGCACAGAAAGTGTTTGCAGACTGCTGAATCCACACACGGGTTTAACTCTGGAAGTTGAGTGCACACATTCACAACCGTTCTGTTAGATAGCTGCGTTTTGGATTTAGAAGCAGATATTTCCCTGTGCTTACTGCCCTTTCTTCCATAGGCCAGTATTGGGCTGAAAAGGCCTGTTTTCAGACCCTGCACAGAAAGTGTTTGCAGTCTGCTCAATCCACACACCGATTTAACTCTGGAAGTTGAGTGCACACATTGACAACCATTCTGTTAGATAGCTGCGTTTTGGATTTAGAAGCAGATATTTCCCTGTGCTTACTGAACTTTCCTCCATATGCTGGTATTGGGCTGAAAACGCCTGTTTTGAGACTCTGCACAGAAAGTGTTTGCAGACTGCTGAATCCACACACGGGTTTAACTCTGGAAGTTGAGTGCACACATTGTCAACCGTTCTGTTAGATAGCTGCGTTTTGGATTTAGAAGCAGATATTTCCCTGGGCTTACTGCCCTTTCTTCCATAGGCCGGTATTGGGCTGAAAACGCCTGTTTTGAGACTCTGCACAGAAAGTGTTTGCAGACTGCTGAATCCAAACACGGGTTTATCTCTGGAAGGTGAGTGCACACATTGACAGCCGTTCTGTTAGGTAGCTGCCTTTTGGATTTAGAAGCAGATATTTCCCTGTGCTTACTGCCCTTTCTTCCATAGGCCGGTATTGGGGTGAAAACGCCTGTTTTCAGACTCTGCACAGAAAGTGTTTGCAGTCTGGTCAATCCACACACCGATTTAACTCTGGAAGTTGAGTGCACACATTGACAACCATTCTATTAGATAGCTGCGTTTTGGATTTAGAAGCAGATATTTCCCTGTGCTTACTGCCCTTTCTTCCATATGCTGGTATTGGGATGAAAACGCCTGTTTTGACACTCTGCACAGAAAGTGTTTGCAGACTGCTGAATCCACACACGGGTTTAACTCTGGAAGGTGAGTGCACACATTGACAACCGTTCTGTTAGATAGCTGTGTTTTGGATTTAGAAGCAGATATTTCCCTGTGCTTACTGCCCTTTCTTCCATAGGCCGGTATTGGGCTGAAAACGCCTGTTTTCAGACTCTGCACAGAAAGTGTTTGCAGTCTGCTCAATCCACACACCGATTTAACTCTGGAAGTTCAGTGCACACCTTGACAACCATTCTGTTAGATAGCTGCGTTTTGGATTTAGAAGCAGATATTTCCCTGTGCTTACTGCCCTTTCTTCCATATGCTGGTATTGGGCTGAAAACGCCTGTTTTGAGACTCTGCACAGAAAGTGTTTGCAGACTGCTGAATCCACACACGGGTTTAACTCTGGAAGTTGAGTGCACACATTGACAACCGTTCTGTTAGGTAGCTCTCTTTTTGATTTAGAAGCAGATATTTCCCTGTGCTTACTGCCCTTTCTTCCATAGGCCAGTATTGGGCTGAAAACGCGTGTTTTGAGACTCTGCACAGAAAGTGTTTGCAGACTGCTGAATCCACACACGGGTTTAACTCTGGAAGTTGAGTGCACACATTGACAACCGTTCTGTTAGATAGCTGCGTTTTGGATTTAGAAGCAGATATTTCCCTGTGCTTACTGCTCTTTCTTCCATAGGCCGGTATTGGGATGTAATCGCCTGTTTTGAGACTCTGCGCAGAAAGTGTTTGCAGACTGCTGAATCCACACACGGGTTTACCTCTGGAAGTTGAGTGCACCCATTGACAACCGTTCTGTTAGATAGCTGCGTTTTGGATTTAGAAGCAGATATTTCCCTGTGCTTACTGTCCTTTCTTCCATAGGCCGGTATTGGGCTGAAAACGCCTGTTTTGAGACTCTGCACAGAAAGTGTTTGCAGACTGCTGAATCCACACACTGGTTTAACTCTGGAAGTTGAGTGCACACATTGACAACCGTTCTGTTAGATAGCTGCGTTTTGGATTGAGAAGCAGATATTTCCCTGTGCTTACTGCTCTTTCTTCCATAGGCCGGTATTGGGATGAAATCGCCTGTTTTGAGACTCTGCACAGAAAGTGTTTGCAGACTGCTGAATCCACAGACGGGTTTAACTCTGGAATTTGAGTGCACACATTGACAACCGTTCTGTTACATAGCTGCGTTTTGGATTTAGAAGCAGATATTTCCCTATGCTTACTGCCATTTCTTCCATAGGCCGGTATTGGTCTGAAAACACCTGTTTTGAGACTCTGCACAGAAAGTGTTTGCAGACTGCTGAATCCACACACGGGTTTAACTCTGGAAGTTGAGTGCACACATTCACAACCGTTCTGTTAGATAGCTGCGTTTTCGATTTAGAAGCAGATATTTCCCTGTGCTTACTGCCCTTTCTTCCATAGGCCAGTATTGGGCTGAAAACGCCTGTTTTCAGACCCTGCACAGAAAGTGTTTGCAGTCTGCTCAATCCACACACCGATTTAACTCTGGAAGTTGAGTGCACACATTGACAACCATTCTGTTAGATAGCTGCGTTTTGGATTTAGAAGCAGATATTTCCCTGTGCTTACTGAACTTTCCTCCATATGCTGGTATTGGGCTGAAAACGCCTGTTTTGAGACTCTGCACAGAAAGTGTTTGCAGACTGCTGAATCCACACACGGGTTTAACTCTGGAAGTTGAGTGCACACATTGTCAACCGTTCTGTTAGATAGCTGCGTTTTGGATTTAGAAGCAGATATTTCCCTGGGCTTACTGCCCTTTCTTCCATAGGCCGGTATTGGGCTGAAAACGCCTGTTTTGAGACTCTGCACAGAAAGTGTTTGCAGACTGCTGAATCCAAACACGGGTTTATCTCTGGAAGGTGAGTGCACACATTGACAGCCGTTCTGTTAGGTAGCTGCCTTTTGGATTTAGAAGCAGATATTTCCCTGTGCTTACTGCCCTTTCTTCCATAGGCCGGTATTGGGGTGAAAACGCCTGTTTTCAGACTCTGCACAGAAAGTGTTTGCAGTCTGGTCAATCCACACACCGATTTAACTCTGGAAGTTGAGTGCACACATTGACAACCATTCTATTAGATAGCTGCGTTTTGGATTTAGAAGCAGATATTTCCCTGTGCTTACTGCCCTTTCTTCCATATGCTGGTATTGGGATGAAAACGCCTGTTTTGACACTCTGCACAGAAAGTGTTTGCAGACTGCTGAATCCACACACGGGTTTAACTCTGGAAGGTGAGTGCACACATTGACAACCGTTCTGTTAGATAGCTGTGTTTTGGATTTAGAAGCAGATATTTCCCTGTGCTTACTGCCCTTTCTTCCATAGGCCGGTATTGGGCTGAAAACGCCTGTTTTCAGACTCTGCACAGAAAGTGTTTGCAGTCTGCACAATCCACACACCGATTTAACTCTGGAAGTTCAGTGCACACCTTGACAACCATTCTGTTAGATAGCTGCGTTTTGGATTTAGAAGCAGATATTTCCCTGTGCTTACTGCCCTTTCTTCCATATGCTGGTATTGGGCTGAAAACGCCTGTTTTGAGACTCTGCACAGAAAGTGTTTGCAGACTGCTGAATCCACACACGGGTTTAACTCTGGAAGTTGAGTGCACACATTGACAACCGTTCTGTTAGGTAGCTCTCTTTTTGATTTAGAAGCAGATATTTCCCTGTGCTTACTGCCCTTTCTTCCATAGGCCGGAATTCGCCTGAAAACGCGTGTTTTGAGACTCTGCACAGAAAGTGTTTGCAGACTGCTGAATCCACACACGGGTTTAACTCTGGAAGTTGAGTGCACACATTGACAACCGTTCTGTTAGATAGCTGCGTTTTGGATTTAGAAGCAGATATTTCCCTGTGCTTACTGGTCTTTCTTCCATAGGCCGGTATTGGGATGAAATCGCCTGTTTTGAGACTCTGCACAGACAGTGTTTGCAGACAGCTGAATCCACACACGGGTTTAACTCTGGAAGTTGAGTGCACACATTGTCAACCGTTCTGTTAGATAGCTGCGTTTTGGATTTAGAGCCAGATATTTCCCTGGGCTTACTGCCCTTTCTTCCATAGGCCGGTATTGGGCTGAAAACGCCTGTTTTGAGACTCTGCACAGAAAGTGTTTGCAGACTGCTGAATCCAAACACGGGTTTAACTCTGGAAGGTGAGTGCACACATTGACAGCCGTTCTGTTAGGTAGCTGCCTTTTGGATTTAGAAGCAGATATTTCCCTGTGCTTACTGCCGTTTCTTCCATAGGCCGGTATTGGGCTGGAAACGCCTGTTTTCAGACTCTGCACAGAAAGTGTTTGCAGTCTGCTCAATCCACACACCGATTTAACTCTGGAAGTTGAGTGCACACATTGACAACAATTCTGTTAGATAGCTGCGTTTTGGATTTAGAAGCAGATATTTTCCTGTGCTTACTGCCCTTTCTTCCATATGCTGGTATTGGGATGTAAACCCCTGTTTTGAGACTCTGCACAGAAAGTGTTTGCAGACTGCTGAATCCACACACGGGTTTAACTCTGGAAGTTGAGTGCACACATTGACAACCGTTCTGTTAGATAGCTGCGTTTAGGATTTAGAAGCAGATATTTCCCTGTGCTTACTGCTCTTTCTTCCATAGGCCTGTATTGGGATGAAATCGCCTGTTTTGAGACTCTGAAGAGAAAGTGTTTGCAGACTGCTGAATCCACAGACGGGTTTAACTCTGGAATTTGAGTGCACACCTTGACAACCGTTCTTTTACATAGCTGCGTTTTGGATTTAGAAGCAGATATTTCCCTGTGCTTACTGCCCTTTCTTCCATAGGCCGGTATTGGTCTGAAAACACCTGTTTTGAGACTCTGCACAGAAAGTGTTTCCAGACTGCTGAATCCACACAAGGCGTTAACACTAGAAGTTGAGAGCACACATTGACAACCGTTCTGTTAGATAGCTGCGTATTGGATTTAGAAGCAGATATTTCCCTGTGCTTACTGCCCTTTCTTCCATAGGCCGGTATTGGGCTGAAAACGCCTGTTTTGAGACTCTGCACAGAAAGTGTTTGCAGACTGCTGAATCCACACACGGTTTTAACTCTGGAAGTTGAGTGCACACATTTACATCCTTTCTGTTAGATAGCTGCGTTTTGGATTTAGGAGCAGATACTTCCCTGTGCTTACTGCCCTTTCTTCCATAGGCCGGTATTGGGCTGACAACGCCTGTTTTGAGACTCTGCACAGAAAGTGTTTGCAGACTGCTGAATCCACAGACGGGTTTAACTCTGGAAGTTGAGTGCACACATTGACAACCGTTCTGTTAGATAGCTGCGTTTTGGATTTAGAAGAGAAATTTCCCTGTGCTTACTGCCCTTTCCTCCATAGGCCGGTATTGGGATGAAATCGACTGTTTTGAGACTCTGCACAGAAAGTGTTTGCAGACTGCTGAATCCACACTCGGGTTTAACTCTGGAAGTTGAGTGCACACATTGTCAACCGTTCTGTTAGATAGCTGCGTTTTGGATTAAGAAGCAGATATTTCCCTGTGCTTACTTCCCTTTCTTCCATATGCTGGTATTGGGCTGAAAACGCCTGTTTTGAGACTCTGCACAGAAAGTGTTTGCAGACTGCTGAATTCACACACGGGTTTAACTCTGGAAGTTGAGTGCACACATTGACAACCGTTCTGTTAGATAGCTGCGTTTTGGGTTTAGAAGCAGATATTTCCCTGTGCTTACTGCTCTTTCTTCCATAGGCCGGTATTGGGATGAAATCGCCTGTTTTGAGACTCTGCACAGAAAGTGTTTGCAGACTGCTGAATCCACACACGGGTTTAACTCTGGAATTTGAGTGCACACATTAAAAACCGTTCTGTTACATAGCTGCGTTTTGGATTTAGAAGCAGATATTTCCCTGTGCTTACTGCCCTTTCTTCCATAGGCCGGTATTGGACTGAAAACGCCTGTTTTGAGACTCTGCACAGAAAGTGTTTGCAGACTGCTGAATCCACACACGGGTTTAACTCTGGAAGGTGAGTGCACACATTGACAACCGTTCTGTTAGATAGCTGCGTTTTGGATTTAGAAGCAGATATTTCCCTGTGCTTACTGCCCTTTCTTCCTTAGGCCGGTATTGGGCTGAAAACACCTGTTTTGAGACTCTGCACAGAAATTGTTTGCAGTCTGCTCAATCCACACACCGATTTAACTCTGGAAGTTCAGTGCACACATTGACAACCATTCTGTTAGATAGCTGCGTTTTGGATTTAGAAGCAGATATTTCCCTGTGCTTACTGCCCTCTCTTCCATATGCTGGTATTGGGCTGAAAACGCCTGTTTTGAGACTCTGCACAGAAAGTGTTTGCAGACTGCTGAATCCACACACGGGTTTAACTCTGGAAGTTGAGTGCACACATTGACAACCGTTCTGTTAGGTAGCTCCGTTTTTGATTTAGAAGCAGATATTTCCCTGTGCTTACTGCCCTCTCTTCCATATGCTGGTATTGGGCTGAAAACGCCTGTTTTGAGACTCTGCACAGAAAGTGTTTGCAGACTGCTGAATCCACACACGGGTTTAACTCTGGAAGTTGAGTGCACACAATGACAACCGTTCTGTTAGATAGCTGCGTTTTGGATTTAGAAGCAGATATTTCCCTGTGCTTACTGGTCTTTCTTCCGTAGTCCGGTATTGGGATGAAATCGCCTGTTTTGAGACTCTGCACAGAAAGTGTTTGCAGACTGCTGAATCCACACACGGGTTTAACTCTGGAAGTTGAGTGCACACATTGTCAACCGTTCTGTTAGATAGCTGCGTTTTGGATTTAGAAGCAGATATTTCCCTGGGCTTACTGCCCTTTCTTCCATAGGCCGGTATTGGGCTGAAAACGCCTGTATTGAGACTCTGCACAGAAAGTGTTTGCAGACTGCTGAATCCACACACGGGTTTAACTCTGGAAGGTGAGTGCACACATTGTCAGCCATTCTGTTAGGTAGCTGCCTTTTGGATTTAGAAGCAGATATTTCCCTGTGCTTACTGCCCTTTCTTCCGTAGGCTGGAATTGGGCTGAAAACGCCTGTTTTCAGACTCTGCACACAAAGTGTTTGCAGTCTGCTCAATCCACACACCGATTTAACTCTGGAAGTTGAGTGCACACATTGACAACCATTCTGTTAGATAGCTGCGTTTTGGATTTAGAAGCAGATATTTCCCTGTGCTTACTGCCCTTTCTTCCATATGCTGGTATTGGGCTGAAAACGCCTGTTTTGAGACTCTGCACAGAAAGTGTTTGCAGACTGCTGAATCCACACACGGGTTTAACTCTGGAAGTTGAGTGCACACATTGACAACCGTTCTGTTAGATAGCTGCGTTTTGGATTTAGAAGCAGATATTTCCCTGTGCCTACTGGTCTTTCGTCCATAGGCCGGTATTGGGATGAAATCGCCTGTTTTGAGACTCTGCACAGAAAGTGTTTGCAGACTGCTGAATCCACACACGGGTTTAACTCTGGAAGTTGAGTGCACACATTGTCAACCGTTCTGTTAGATAGCTGCGTTTTGGATTTAGAAGCAGATATTTCCCTGTGCTTACTGCCTTTCTTCCATAGGCCGATATTGGGATGAAATCGCCTGTTTTGAGACTCTGCACAGAAAGTGTTTGCAGACCTCTGAATCCACACACGGGTTTAACTCTGGAAGTTGAGTGCACACATTGACAACCGTTCTGTTAGATAGCTGAGTTCTGGATTTAGAAGCAGATATTTCCCTGTGCTTACTGCCCTTTCTTCCATAGGCCGGTATTGGGCTGAAAACGCCTGTTTTGAGACTCTGCACAGAAAGTGTTTGCAGACTGCTGAATCCACACACGGGTTTAACTCTGGAAGTTGAGTGCACACATTGACAACCGTTCTGTTAGATAGCTGCGTTTTGGATTTAGAAGCAGATATTTCCCTTTGCTTACTGCTCTTTCTTCCATAGGCCGGTATTGGGATGAAATCGCCTGTTTTGAGAGTCTGCACAGAAAGTGTTTGCAGACTGCTGAATCCACACACGGGTTTAACTTTGGAAGTTGAGTGCACACATTGACAACCGTTCTGTTAGATAGCTGTGTTTTGGATTTAGAAGCAGATATTTCCCTGTGCTTACTGCCCTTTCTTCCATAGGCCGGTATTGGGCTGAAAACGCCTGTTTTGAGACTCTGCACAGAAAGTGTTTGCAGACTGCTGAATCCACACACGGGTTTAACTCTAGAAGTTGAGTGCACACATTGACAACCGTTCTGTTAGAAAGCTGCGTTTTGGATTTGGAGCAGATATTTCCCTGTGCTTACTGCCCTTTCTTCCATAGGCTGGTATAGGGCTGAAAACGCCTGTTTTCAGACTCTGCACAGAAAGTGTTTGCAGTCTGCTCAATTCACACACCGATTTAACTCTGCAAGTTGAGTGCACACATTGACAACCATTCTGTTAGATAGCTGCGTTTTGGATTTGGAAGCAGAAATTTCCCTGTGCTTACTGCACTATCGTCCACAGGCCGGTATTGGGTTGAAAACGCCTGTTTTGAGACACTGCACGGAAAGTGTTTGCAGACTGCTGAATCCACACACGGGTTTAACTCTGGAAGTTGAGTGCACACATTGACAACCGTTCTGTTAGATAGCTGCGTTTTGGATTTAGAAGCAGATATTTCCCTGTGCTTACTGCCCTCTCTTCCATAGGCCGGTATTGGTCTGAAAACAACTGTTTTGAGACTCTGCACAGAAAGTGTTTCCAGACTGCTGAATCCACACACGGCTTTGATTCTGGAAGTTGAGTGCACACATTGACAACCGTTCTGTTAGATAGCTGCGTTTTGGATTTAGAAGCAGAAATTTCCCAGTGCTTACTGCCCTTTCTTCCATAGGCAGGTATTGGGCTGAAAACGCCTGTTTTGAGACTCTGCACAGAAAGTGTTTGCAGACTGCTGAATCCACACACGGGTTTAACTCTGGAAGTTGAGTGCACACATTGACAACCGTTCTGTTAGATAGCTGCGATTTGGATTTAGAAGCAGATATTTCCCTGTGCGTACTGCCCTTTCTTCCATAGGACGGTATTGGGCTGAAAACGCCTGTTTTGAGACTCTGCACAGAAAGTGTTTGCAGACTGCTGAATCCTCACACGGGTTTAACTCTGGAAGTTGAGTGCACACATTGACGACGATTCTGTTAGATAGCTGCGTTTTGGATTTAGAAGCAGATAATTCCCTGTGCTTACTGCCCTTTCTTCCATAGGCCAGTATTGGGTTGAAAACGCCTGCTTTGAGACCCTGCACAGAAAGTGTTTGCAGACTGTTGAATCCACACACGGGTTTAACTCTGGAAGTTGAGTGCACACATTGACAACCGTTCTGTTAGATAGCTGCGTTTTGGATTTAGAAGCAGATATTTCCCTGTGCTTACTGCCCATTCCTCCATAGGCCGGTATTTGGCTGAAAACGCCTGTTTTGAGACTCTGCACAGAAGGTGTTTGCAGTCTGCTCAATCCACACACCGATTTAACTCTGGAAGTTAAGTGCACACATTGACAACCATTCTGTTAGATAGCTGCGTTTTGGATTTATAAGCAGATATTTCCCTGTGCTTACTGCCCTTTCTTCCATATGCTGGTATTGGGCTGAAAACGCCTGTTTTGAGACTCTGCCCAGAAAGTGTTTGCAGACTGCTGAATCCACACACGGGTTTAACTCTGGAAGTTGAGTGCACACATTGACAACCGTTCTGTTAGATAGCTGCGTTTTGGATTTAGAAGCAGATATTTCCCTGTGCTTACTGCCCTTTCTTCCATAGGCCGGTTTTGGGATGAAAACGCCTGTTTTGAGACTCTGCACAGAAAGTGTTTGCAGACTGCTGAATCCACACACCGATTTAACTCTGGAAGTTGAGTGCACACATTGACAACCGTTCTGTTAGATAGCTGCGATTTGGATTTAGAAGCACATATTTCCCTGTGCTTACTGCCCTTTCTTCCATAGGCCGGTATTGGGCTGAAAACGCCTGTTTTGAGACTCTGCACAGAAAGTGTTTGCAGACTGCTGAATCCACACACGGGTTTAACTCTGGAAGTTGAGTGCACACATTGACAACCGTTCTGTTAGATAGCTGCATTTTGGATTTAGAAGCTGATATTTCCCTGTGCTTACTGCTCTTTCTTCCATAGGCCGGTATTGGGCTGAAAACGCATGTTTTGAGACTCTGCACAGAAAGTGTTTGCAGTCTGGTCAATCCACACACCGATTTAACTCTGGAAGTTGAGTGCACACATTGACAACCATTCTGTTAGACAGCTGCGTTTTTGATTTAGAAGCAGATACTTCCCTATGCTTACTGCCCTTTCTTCCATATGCTGGTATTGGGCTGAAAACGCCTGTTTTGAGAATCTGCACAGAAAGTGTTTGCAGACTGCTGAATCCACACACGGGTTTAACTCTGGCAGTTGAGTGCACACATTGAATACCGTTCTGTTAGATAGCTGCGTTTTCGATTCACAAGCAGATATTTCCCTGTGCTTACTGCCCTTTCTTCCATAGGTCGGTATTGGGATGAAAACGCCTGTTTTGAGACTCTGCACAGAAAGTGTTTGCAGACTGCTGAATCCACACTCGGGTTTAACTCTGGAAGTTGAGTGCCCACATTGACAACCGTTTTGTTAGATGGCTGCGTTTTGGATTTAGAAGCAGAAATTTCCCTGTGCTTACTGCCCTTTCTTCCATAGGCCGGTATTGGGATGAAAACGCCTGTTTTGAGACTCTGCACAGTGAGGGTTTGCAGACTGCTGAATCCACACTCGGGTTTAACTCTGGAAGTTGAGTGCACACATTGACAACCGTTCTGTTGGATAGCTGCGTTTTGGATTTAGAAGCAGAAATTTCCCTGTGCTTACTGCCCTTTCTACCATGGGCCGGTATTGGGCTGAAAACGCCTGTTTTCTGACTCTGCACAAAAAGGGTTTGCAGACTGCTGAATCCACACTCGTGTTTAACTCTGGAACTTGAGTGCACACATTGACAACCGTTCTGTTAGATAGCTGCGTTTTGTATTTAGAAGCAGAAATTTCCCTGTGCTTACTGCCCTTTCTTCCATAGGACGGTATTGGGCTGAAAACGCCTGTTTTGAGACTCTGCACAGAAAGTGTTTGCAGACTGCTGAATCCACACACGGGTTTAACTCTGGAAGTTGAGTGCACACATTGACAACCGTTCTGTTAGATAGCTGCGTTTTGGATTTAGAAGCAGATATTTGCCTGTGCTTACTGCCCTTTCTTCCATAGGCCAGTATTGGGCTGAAAACGCCTGTTGTGAGACTCTGCACAGAAAGTGTTTGCAGTCTGCTCAATCCACACACGGATTTAACTCTGGAAGTTGAGTGCACACATTGACAACCGTTCTGTTAGAGAGCTGCGTTTTGGATTTAGAAGCAGATATTTCCCTGTCCTTACTGCCCTTTCTTCCGTAGGCCGGTATTGGGCTAAAAACGCCTGTTTTGAGACTCTGCACAGAAAGTGTTTGCAGACTGCTGAATCCACACACGGGTTTAACTCTGGAAGTTGAGTGCACACATTCACAACCGTTCTGTTAGATAGCTGCGTTTTGTATTTAGAAGCAGATATTTCCCTGTGCTTACTGCCCTTTCTTCTTTAGGCCGGTTTTGGGATGAAAACGCCTGTTTTGAGACTCTGCACAGAAATTGTTTGCAGACTGCTGAATCCACACACGGGTTTAACTCTGGAAGTTGAGTGCACACATTGACAACCGTTCTGTTAGATAGCTGCGTTTTGGATTTAGAAGCACATATTTCCCTGTGCTTACTGCCCTTTCTTCCATAGGCCGGTATTGGGCTGAAAACGCCTGTTTTGAGACTCTGCACAGAAAGTGTTTGCAGACTGCTGAATCCACACACGGGTTTAACTCTGGAAGTTGAGTGCACACATTGACAACCGTTCTGTTAGATAGCTGCATTTTGGATTTAGAAGCAGATATTTCCCTGTGCTTACTGCTCTTTCTTCCATAGGCCGGTATTGGGCTGAAAACGCATGTTTTGAGACTCTGCACAGAAAGTGTTTGCAGTCTGCTCAATCCACACACCGATTTAACTCTGGAATTTGAGTGCACACATTGACAACCGTTCTGTTAGACAGCTGCGTTTTTGATTTAGAAGCAGATACTTCCCTGTGCTTACTGCCCTTTCTTCCATATGCTGGTATTGGGCTGAAAACGCCTGTTTTGAGACTCTGCACAGAAAGTGTTTGCAGACTGCTGAATCCACACACGGGTTTAACTCTGGCAGTTGAGTGCACACATTGACTACCGTTCTGTTAGATAGCTGCGTTTTCGATTCACAAGCAGATATTTCCCTGTGCTTACTGCCCTTTCTTCCATAGGTCGGTATTGGGATGAAAACGCCTGTTTTGAGACTCTGCACAGAAAGTGCTTGCAGACTGCTGAATCCACACACGGGTTTAACTCTGGAAGTTGACTGCACACATTGACAACCGTTCTGTTAGATAACTGCGTTTTGGATTTAGAAGCAGATATTTCCCTGTGCTTACTGCCCTTTCTTCCATAGGGCGGTATTGGGCTGAAAACACCTGTTTTGAGACTCTGCACAGAAAGTGTTTGCAGACTGCTGAATCCACACTCGGGTTTAACTCTGGAAGTTGAGTGCCCACATTGACAACCGTTTTGTTAGATAGCTGCGTTTTGGATTTAGAAGCAGAAATTTCCCTGTGCTTACTGCCCTTTCTTCCATAGGACGGTACTGGGATGAAAACGCCTGTTTTGAGACTCTGCACAGTGAGTGTTTGCAGACTGCTGAATCCACACTCGGGTTTAACTCTGGAAGTTGAGTGCACACATTGACAACCGTTCTGTTGGATAGCTGCGTTTTGGATTTAGAAGCAGATATTTGCCTGTGCTTACTGCCCTTTCTTCCATAGGCCGGTATTGGGCTGAAAACGCCTGTTTTGAGACTCTGCACAGAAAGTGTTTGCAGACTGCTGAATCCACACTCGGATTTAACTCTGGAAGTTGAGAGCACACATTGACAACCGTTCTGTTAGATAGCTGCGTTTTGGATTTAGAAGCAGATATTTCCCTGTGCTTACTGCCCATTCCTCCATAGGCCGGTATTTGGCTGAAAACGCCTGTTTTGAGACTCTGCACAGAAGGTGTTTGCAGTCTGCTCAATCCACACACCGATTTAACTCTGGAAGTTAAGTGCACACATTGACAACCATTCTGTTAGATAGCTGCGTTTTGGATTTATAAGCAGATATTTCCCTGTGCTTACTGCCCTTTCTTCCATATGCTGGTATTGGGCTGAAAACGCCTGTTTTGAGACTCTGCACAGAAAGTGTTTGCAGACTGCTGAATCCACACACGGGTTTAACTCTGGAAGTTGAGTGCACACATTGACAACCGTTCTGTTAGATAGCTGCGTTTTGGATTTAGAAGCAGATATTTCCCTGTGCTTACTGCCCTTTCTTCCATAGGCCGGTTTTGGGATGAAAACGCCTGTTTTGAGACTCTGCACAGAAAGTGTTTGCAGACTGCTGAATCCACACACCGATTTAACTCTGGAAGTTGAGTGCACACATTGACAACCGTTCTGTTAGATAGCTGCGATTTGGATTTAGAAGCACATATTTCCCTGTGCTTACTGCCCTTTCTTCCATAGGCCGGTATTGGGCTGAAAACGCCTGTTTTGAGACTCTGCACAGAAAGTGTTTGCAGACTGCTGAATCCACACACGGGTTTAACTCTGGAAGTTGAGTGCACACATTGACAACCGTTCTGTTAGATAGCTGCATTTTGGATTTAGAAGCTGATATTTCCCTGTGCTTACTGCTCTTTCTTCCATAGGCCGGTATTGGGCTGAAAACGCATGTTTTGAGACTCTGCACAGAAAGTGTTTGCAGTCTGGTCAATCCACACACCGATTTAACTCTGGAAGTTGAGTGCACACATTGACAACCATTCTGTTAGACAGCTGCGTTTTTGATTTAGAAGCAGATACTTCCCTATGCTTACTGCCCTTTCTTCCATATGCTGGTATTGGGCTGAAAACGCCTGTTTTGAGAATCTGCACAGAAAGTGTTTGCAGACTGCTGAATCCACACACGGGTTTAACTCTGGCAGTTGAGTGCACACATTGAATACCGTTCTGTTAGATAGCTGCGTTTTCGATTCACAAGCAGATATTTCCCTGTGCTTACTGCCCTTTCTTCCATAGGTCGGTATTGGGATGAAAACGCCTGTTTTGAGACTCTGCACAGAAAGTGTTTGCAGACTGCTGAATCCACACTCGGGTTTAACTCTGGAAGTTGAGTGCCCACATTGACAACCGTTTTGTTAGATGGCTGCGTTTTGGATTTAGAAGCAGAAATTTCCCTGTGCTTACTGCCCTTTCTTCCATAGGCCGGTATTGGGATGAAAACGCCTGTTTTGAGACTCTGCACAGTGAGGGTTTGCAGACTGCTGAATCCACACTCGGGTTTAACTCTGGAAGTTGAGTGCACACATTGACAACCGTTCTGTTGGATAGCTGCGTTTTGGATTTAGAAGCAGAAATTTCCCTGTGCTTACTGCCCTTTCTACCATGGGCCGGTATTGGGCTGAAAACGCCTGTTTTCTGACTCTGCACAAAAAGGGTTTGCAGACTGCTGAATCCACACTCGTGTTTAACTCTGGAACTTGAGTGCACACATTGACAACCGTTCTGTTAGATAGCTGCGTTTTGTATTTAGAAGCAGAAATTTCCCTGTGCTTACTGCCCTTTCTTCCATAGGACGGTATTGGGCTGAAAACGCCTGTTTTGAGACTCTGCACAGAAAGTGTTTGCAGACTGCTGAATCCACACACGGGTTTAACTCTGGAAGTTGAGTGCACACATTGACAACCGTTCTGTTAGATAGCTGCGTTTTGGATTTAGAAGCAGATATTTGCCTGTGCTTACTGCCCTTTCTTCCATAGGCCAGTATTGGGCTGAAAACGCCTGTTGTGAGACTCTGCACAGAAAGTGTTTGCAGTCTGCTCAATCCACACACGGATTTAACTCTGGAAGTTGAGTGCACACATTGACAACCGTTCTGTTAGAGAGCTGCGTTTTGGATTTAGAAGCAGATATTTCCCTGTCCTTACTGCCCTTTCTTCCGTAGGCCGGTATTGGGCTAAAAACGCCTGTTTTGAGACTCTGCACAGAAAGTGTTTGCAGACTGCTGAATCCACACACGGGTTTAACTCTGGAAGTTGAGTGCACACATTCACAACCGTTCTGTTAGATAGCTGCGTTTTGTATTTAGAAGCAGATATTTCCCTGTGCTTACTGCCCTTTCTTCTTTAGGCCGGTTTTGGGATGAAAACGCCTGTTTTGAGACTCTGCACAGAAATTGTTTGCAGACTGCTGAATCCACACACGGGTTTAACTCTGGAAATTGAGTGCACACATTGACAACCGTTCTGTTAGATAGCTGCGTTTTGGATTTAGAAGCACATATTTCCCTGTGCTTACTGCCCTTTCTTCCATAGGCCGGTATTGGGCTGAAAACGCCTGTTTTGAGACTCTGCACAGAAAGTGTTTGCAGACTGCTGAATCCACACACGGGTTTAACTCTGGAAGTTGAGTGCACACATTGACAACCGTTCTGTTAGATAGCTGCATTTTGGATTTAGAAGCAGATATTTACCTGTGCTTACTGCTCTTTCTTCCATAGGCCGGTATTGGGCTGAAAACGCATGTTTTGAGACTCTGCACAGAAAGTGTTTGCAGTCTGCTCAATCCACACACCGATTTAACTCTGGAATTTGAGTGCACACATTGACAACCGTTCTGTTAGACAGCTGCGTTTTTGATTTAGAAGCAGATACTTCCCTGTGCTTACTGCCCTTTCTTCCATATGCTGGTATTGGGCTGAAAACGCCTGTTTTGAGACTCTGCACAGAAAGTGTTTGCAGACTGCTGAATCCACACACGGGTTTAACTCTGGCAGTTGAGTGCACACATTGACTACCGTTCTGTTAGATAGCTGCGTTTTCGATTCACAAGCAGATATTTCCCTGTGCTTACTGCCCTTTCTTCCATAGGTCGGTATTGGGATGAAAACGCCTGTTTTGAGACTCTGCACAGAAAGTGCTTGCAGACTGCTGAATCCACACACGGGTTTAACTCTGGAAGTTGACTGCACACATTGACAACCGTTCTGTTAGATAACTGCGTTTTGGATTTAGAAGCAGATATTTCCCTGTGCTTACTGCCCTTTCTTCCATAGGGCGGTATTGGGCTGAAAACACCTGTTTTGAGACTCTGCACAGAAAGTGTTTGCAGACTGCTGAATCCACACTCGGGTTTAACTCTGGAAGTTGAGTGCCCACATTGACAACCGTTTTGTTAGATAGCTGCGTTTTGGATTTAGAAGCAGAAATTTCCCTGTGCTTACTGCCCTTTCTTCCATAGGACGGTACTGGGATGAAAACGCCTGTTTTGAGACTCTGCACAGTGAGTGTTTGCAGACTGCTGAATCCACACTCGGGTTTAACTCTGGAAGTTGAGTGCACACATTGACAACCGTTCTGTTGGATAGCTGCGTTTTGGATTTAGAAGCAGATATTTGCCTGTGCTTACTGCCCTTTCTTCCATAGGCCGGTATTGGGCTGAAAACGCCTGTTTTGAGACTCTGCACAGAAAGTGTTTGCACTCTGCTGAATCCACACTCGGATTTAACTCTGGAAGTTGAGAGCACACATTGACAACCGTTCTGTTAGATAGCTGCGTTTTGGATTTAGAAGCAGATATTTCCCTGTGCTTACTGCCCTTTCTTCCATATGTTGGTATTGGGCTGAAAACGCCTGTTTTGAGACTCTGCACAGAATATGTTTGCAGACTACTGAATCCATACACGGGATTAACTCTGGAAGTTGAGTGCACACATTGACAACCGTTCTGTTAGATAGCTGCATTTTGGATTTAGAAGCAGAAATTTCCCTGTGCTTACTGCCCTTTCTTCCATAGGCCGGTATTGGGCGGAAAACGCCTGTTTTGAGACTCTGCACAGAAAGTGTTTGCAGACTGCTGACTCCACACACGGCTTAAACTCTAGAAGTTGAGTGCACACATTGACAACCGTTCTGTTAGATAGCTGCGTTTTGGATTTAGAAGCAGATATTTCCCTGTGCTTACTGCCCTTTCTTCCATAGGCCGGTATTGGGCTGAAAACGCCTGTTTTGAGACTCTGCACAGAAAGTGTGTGCAGACTGCTGAATCCACACACGGGTTTAACTCTGGAAGTTGAGTGCACACATTGACAACCGTTCTGTTAGGTAGCTGCGTTTTGGATTTAGAAGCAGATATTTCCCTGTGCTTACTGCCCTTTCTTCCATAGGCCGGTATTGGGCTGAAAACGCCTGTTTTCAGACTCTGCACAGAAAGTGTTTGCAGACTGCTGAATCCACACACGGGTTTAACTCTGGAAGTTGAGTGCACACATTGACAACCGTTCCGTTAGATGGCTGCATTTTGGATTTAGAAGCAGAAATTTCCCTGTGCTTACTGCCCTTTCTTCCATAGGCAGGAATTGATCTGAAAACGCCAGTTTTGAGACTCTGCACAGAAAGTGTTTGCAGACTGCTGAATCCACACACGGGTTTAACTCTGGAAGTTGAGTGCACACTTTGAAAACCGTTCTTTTGGATAGCTGCGTTTTGGATTTAGAAGCAGATATTTCCTTGTGCTTACTGCCCTTTATTCCATAGGCTGGTACTGGGCTGAAAACGCCTGTTTTCAGACTCTGCACAGAAAGTGTTTGCAGTCTGCTCAATCCACACAGCGATTTAACTCTGGAAGTTGAGTGCACTCGCTGACAACTATTCTGTTAGATAGCTGCGTTTTGGATTTAGAAGCAGATATTTCCCTGTGCTTACTGCCCTTTCTTCCATAGGCCGGTATTGGGCTGAAAACGCCTGTTTTGAGACTCTGCACAGAAAGTGTTTGCAGACTGCTGAATCCACACACGGGTTTAACTCTGGAAGTTGAGTGCACACATTGACAACCGTTCAGTTAGATTGCTGCGTTTTGGATTTAGAAGCAGATATTTCCCTGTGCTTACTGCCCTTTCTTCCATAGGGCGGTATTGGGCTGAAAACACCTGTTTTGAGACTCTGCACAGAAAGTGTTTGCAGACTGCTGAATCCACACTCGGGTTTAACTCTGGAAGTTGAGTGCCCACATTGACAACCGTTCTGTTAGATAGCTGCGTTTTGGATTCAGAAGCAGTAATTTCCCTGTGCTTACTGCCCTTTCTTCCATAGGCCGGTATTGGGCTGAAAACGCCTGTTTTGAGACTCTGCACAGAAAGTGTTTGCAGACTGCTGAATCCACACACGGGTTTAACTCTGGAAGTTGAGTGCACACATTGACAACCATTCTGTTAGATAGCTGCGTTTTGGATTTAGAAGCAGATATTTCCCTGTGCTTACTGCCATTTCCTCCATAGGCCGGTATTGGGCTGAAAACGCCTGTTTTGAGACTCTGCACAGAAAGTGTTTGCAGACTGCTGAATCCACACACGGGTTTAACTCTGGAAGTTGAGTGCACACATTGACAACCGTTCTGTTAGATAGCTGCGTTTTGGATTTAGAAGCAGATATTTGCCTGTGCTTACTGCCCTTTCTTCCATAGGCCGGTATTGGGCTGAAAACGCCTGTTTTGAGACTCTGCACAGAAAGTGTTTGCAGTCTGCTCAATCCACACACCGATTTAACTCGGGAAGTTGAGTGCACACATTGACAACCATTCTGTTAGATAGCTGCGTTTTGGATTTAGAAGCAGATATTTCCCTGTGCTTACTGCCCTTTCTTCCATATGCTGGTATTGGGCTGAAAACGCCTGTTTTGAGACTCTGCACAGAAAGTGTTTGCAGACTGCTGAATCCACACACGGGTTTAACTCTGGAAGTTGAGTGCACACATTGACATCCGTTCTGTTAGATAGCTGCGTTTTGGATTTAGAAGCAGATATTTCCCTGTGCTTACTGCCCTTTCTTCCATAGGCCGGTATTGGGCTGAAAACGCCTGTTTTGAGACTCTGCACAGAAAGTGTTTGCAGACTGCTGAATCCACACACGGGTTTAACTCTGGAAGTTGAGTGCACACATTGACAACCGTTCAGTTAGATTGCTGCGTTTTGGATTTAGAAGCAGATATTTCCCTGTGCTTACTGCCCTTTCTTCCATAGGGCGGTATTGGGCTGAAAACACCTGTTTTGAGACTCTGCACATAAAGTGTTTGCAGACTGCTGAATCCACACTCGGGTTTAACTCTGGAAGTTGAGTGCCCACATTGACAATCGTTCTGTTAGATAGCTGCGTTTTGGATTCAGAAGCAGTAATTTCCCTGTGCTTACTGCCCTTTCTTCCATAGGCCGGTATTGGGATGAAAACGCCTGTTTTGAGACCCTGCACAGAGAGTGTTTGCAGACTGCTGAATCCACACTCGGGATTAACTCTGGAAGTTGAGTGCACACATTGACAACCGTTCTGTTAGATAGCTGTGTTTTGGATTTAGAAGCAGATATTTGCCTGTGCTTACTGCCCTTTCTTCCATAGGCCGGTATTGGGCTGAAAACGTCTGTTTTGAGACTCTGCACAGAAAGTGTTTGCAGACTGCTGAATCCACACACGGATTTAACTCTGGAAGTTGAGTGCACACATTGACAACCGTTCTGTTAGATAGCTGCGTTTTGGATTTAGAAGCAGATATTTCCCTGTGCTTACTGCCCTTTCTTCCATATGCTGGTATTGGGCTGAAAACGCCTGTTTTGAGACTCTGCACAGAATATGTTTGCAGACTACTGAATCCATACACGGGTTTAACTCTGGAACTTGAGTGCACACATTGACAACCGTTCTGTTAGATAGCTGCATTTTGGATTTAGAAGCAGAAATTTCCCTGTGCTTACTGCCCTTTCTTCCATAGGCCGGTATTGGGCGGAAAATGCCTGTTTTGAGACTCTGCACAGAAAGTGTTTGCAGACTGCTCACTCCACACACGGCTTTAACTCTAGAAGTTGAGTGCACACATTGAAAACCGTTCTGTTAGATAGCTGCGTTTTGGATTTAGAAGCAGATATTTCCCTGTGCTTACTGCCCTTTCTTCCATAGGCCGGTATTGGGCTGAAAACGCCTGTTTTGAGACTCTGCACAGAAAGTGTGTGCAGACTGCTGAATCCACACACGGGTTTAACTCTGGAAGTTGAGTGCACACATTGACAACCGTTCTGTTAGGTAGCTGCGTTTTGTATTTAGAAGCAGATATTTCCCTGTGCTTACTGCCCTTTCTTCCATAGGCCCGTATTGGGCTGAAAACGCCTGTTTTGAGACTCTGCACAGAAAGTGTTTGCAGACTGCTGAATCCACACATGGTTTTAACTCTGGAAGTTGAGTACACACATTGACAACCGTTCTGTTAGATGGCTGCGTTTTGGATTTAGAAGCAGAAATTTCCCTGTGCTTACTGCCCTTTCTTCCATAGGCAGGAATTGGGCTGAAAACGCCAGTTTTGAGACTCTGCACAGAAAGTGTTTGCAGACTGCTGAATCCACACACGGGTTTAACTCTGGAAGTTGAATGCACACTTTGAAAACCGTTCTGTTAGATAGCTGCGTTTTGGATTTAGAAGCAGATATTTCCCTGTGCTTACTGCCCTTTATTCCATAGGCTGGTACTGGGCTGAAAACGCCTGTTTTCAGACTCTGCACAGAAAGTGTTTGCAGTCTGCTCAATCCACACACCGATTTAACTCTAGAAGTTGAGTGCACACATTGACAACTATTCTGTTAGATAGCTGCGTTTTGAATTTAGAAGCAGATATTTCCCTGTGCTTACTGCCCTTTCTTCCATAGGCCGGTATTGGGCGGAAAACGCCTGTTTTGAGACTCTGCACAGAAAGTGTGTGCAGACTGCTGAATCCACACACGGGTTTAACTCTGGAAGTTGAGTGCACACATTGACAACCGTTCTGTTAGGTAGCTGCGTTTTGGATTTAGAAGCAGATATTTCCCTGTGCTTACTGCCCTTTATTCCATAGGCCGGTACTGGGCTGAAAACACCTGTTTTCAGACTCTGCACAGAAAGTGTTTGCAGTCTGCTCAATCCACACACCGATTTAACTCTGGAAGTTGAGTGCACACATTGACAACTATTCTGTTAGATAGCTGCGTTTTGGATTTAGAAGCAGATATTTCCCTGTGCTTACTGCCCTTTCTTCCATAGGCCGGTATTGGGCTGAAAATGCCTGTTTTGAGACTCTGCACAGAAAGTGTTTGCAGACTGCTGAATCCACACACGGGTTTAACTCTGGAAGTTGAGTGCACACATTGACAACCGTTCTGTTAGGTAGCTGCGTTTTGGATTTAGAAGCAGATATTTCCCTGTGCTTACTGCCCTTTCTTCCATAGGCCGGTATTCGGCTGAAAACGCCTGTTTTGAGACTCTGCACAGAAAGTGTTTGCAGACTGCTGAATCCACACACGGGTTTAACTCTGGAAGGTGAGTGCACACATTGACAACCGTTCGGTTAGATAGCTGCATTTTGGATTTAGAAGTAGATATTTCACTGTGCTTACTGCCCTTTCTTCCATAGGCCGGAATTGGGCTGAAAACGCCTGTTTTGAGACTCTGCACAGAAAGTGTTTGCAGACTGCTGAATCCACACACGGGTTTAACTCTGGAAGTTGAGTGCACACAATGACAACCGTTCTGTTAGATAGCTGCGTTTTGGGTTTAGCAGCAGATATTTCCCTGTGCTTACTTCTCTTTCTTCCATAGGCCGGTATTGGGATGAAATCGCCTGTCTTGAGACTCTGCACAGAAAGTCTTTGCAGACTCCTGAATCCACACACGGCTTTAACTCTAGAAGTTGAGTGCACACATTGACAACCATTTTGTTTGATAGCTGCGTTTTGTATTTAGAAGCAGATATTTCCCTGTGCTTACTGCCCTTTCTTCCATAGGCCGGTATTGGGCTGAAAACGCCTGTTTTGAGACTCTGCACAGAAAGTGTTTGCAGACTGCTGAATCCACACACGGGTTTAACTCTGGAAGTTGAGTGCACACATTGACAACCGTTCTGTTAGATAGCTGCGTTTTCGATTTAGAAGCAGATATTTTCCTGTGCTTACTGCCCTTTCTTCCATAGGCCGGTATTGGGCTGAAAACGCCTGTTTTGAGACTCTGCACAGAAAGTGTTTGCAGACTGCTGAATCCACACACGGGTTTAACTCTGGAAGTTGAGTGCACACATTGACAACCGTTCGATTAGATAGCTGCGTTTTGGATTTAGAAGCAGATATTTCCCTGTGCTTACTGCCCTTTCTTCCATATGCTGGTATTGGGCTGAAAACGCCTGTTTTGAGACTCTGCACAGAATATGTTTGCAGACTACTGAATCCATACACGGGTTTAACTTTGGAAGTTGAGTGCACACATTGACAACCGTTCTGTTAGATAGCTGCATTTTGGATTTAGAAGCAGAAACTTCCCTGTGCTTACTGCCCTTTCTTCCATATGCCGGAATTGGGCTGAAAACGCCTGTTTTGAGACTCTGCACAGAAAGTGTTTGCAGACTGCTGACTCCACACACGGCTTTAACTCTAGAAGTTGAGTGCACACATTGACAACCGTTCTGTTAGATAGCTGCGTTTTGGATTTAGAAGCAGATATTTCCCTGTGCTTACTGCCCTTTCTTCCATAGGCCGGAATTGGGCTGAAAACGCCTGTTTTGAGACTCTGCACAGAAAGTGTGTGCAGACTGCTGAATCCACACACGGGTTTAACTCTGGAAGTTTAGTGCACACATTGACAACCGTTCTGTTAGGTAGCTGCGTTTTGGATTTAGAAGCAGATATTTCCCTGTGCTTACTGCCCTTTCTTCCATAGGCCGGTATTGGGCTGAAAACGCCTGTTTTGAGACTCTGCACAGAAAGTGTTTGCAGACTACTGAATCCACACACGGGTTTAACTCTGGAAGTTGAGTGCACACATTGACAACCGTTCTGTTAGATGGCTGCGTTTTGGATTTAGAAGCAGATATTTCCCTGTGCTTACTGCCCTTTCTTCCATAGGCAGGAATTTGGCTGAAAACGCCAGTTTTGAGACTCTGCACAGAAAGTGTTTGCAGACTGCTGAATCCACACACGGGTTTAACTCTGGAAGTTGAGTGCACACTTTGAAAACCGTTCTGTTAGATAGCTGCGTTTTGGATTTAGAAGCAGATATTTCCCTGTGCTTACTGCCCTTTATTCCATAGGCTGGTATTGGGCTGAAAACGCCTGTTTTCAGACTCTGCACAGAAAGTGTTTGCAGTCTGCTCAATCCACACACCGATTTAACTCTGGAAGTTGAGTGCACACATTGACAACTATTCTGTTAGATAGCTGCGTTTTGGATTTAGAAGCAGATATTTCCCTGTGCTTACTGCCCTTTCTTCCATAGGCCGGAATTGGGCTGAAAACGCCTGTTTTGAGACTCTGCACAGAAACTGTTTGCAGACTGCTGAATCCACACACGGGTTTAACTCTGGAAGGTGAGTGCACACATTGACAACCATTCTGTTAGATAGCTGCGTTTTGGATTTAGAAGCAGATATTTCCCTGTGCTTACTGCCCTTTCTTCCATATGCTGCTATTGGGCTGAAAGCGCCTGTTTTGAGACGCTGCACAGAAAGTGTTTGCAGACTGCTGAATCCACACACGGGTTTAACTCTGAAAGTTGAGTGCACACATTGACAACAGTTCTGTTAGATAGCTGCGTTTTGGATTTAGAAGCAGATATTTCCCTGTGCTTACTGCTCTTTCTTCCATAGGCCGGTATTGGGATGAAATCGCCTGTTTTGAGACTCTGCACAGAAACTGTTTGCAGACTGCTGAATCCACACACGGGTTTAACTCTGGAATTTCAGTGCACACATTGACAACCGTTCTGTTAGATAGCTGCGTTTTGGATTTAGAAGGAGATATTTCCCTGTGCTTACTGCCCTTTCTTCCATTGGCCGGTATTGGGCTGAAAACGCCTGTTTTGAGACTCTGCACAGAAAGTGTTTGCAGACTGCTGAATCCACACACGGTTTTAACTCTGGAAGTTGAGTGCACACATTGACAACCATTCTGTTAGATTGCTGCGTTTTCGATTTAGAAGCAGATATTTCCCTGTGCTTACTGGCCTTTCTTCCATAGGCCGGTATTGGGATGAAATCGCCTGTTTTGAGACACTGCACAGAAAGTGTTTGCAGACTGCTGAATCCACACAAGGGTTAACTCTGGAAGTTGAGTGCACACATTGTCAACCGTTCTGTTAGATAGCTGCGTTTTGGATTTAGAAGCAGGTATTTCCCTATGCTTACTGCCCTTTCTTCCATAGGCCGGTATTCGGCTGAAAACGCCTGTTTTGAGACTCTGCACAGAAAGTGTTTGCAGACTGCTGAATCCACAGACGGGTTTAACTCTGGAAGGTGAGTGCACACAATGACAACCGTTCGGTTAGATAGCTGCGTTTTGGATTTAGAAGCAGATATTTCCCTGTGCTTACTGCCCTTTCTTCCATAGGTCGGAATTAGGCTGAAAACACCTGTTTTGAGACTCTGCACAGAAAGTGTTTGCAGACTGCTGAATCCACACACGGGTTTAACTCTGGAAGTTGAGTGCACACATTGACAACCGTTCTGTTAGAAAGCTTCGTTTTGGATTTAGAAGCAGAAATTTCCCTGTGCTTACTGCCCTTTCTTCCATAGGCCGGTATTGGGCTGAAAACGCCTGTTTTCAGACGCTGCACAGAAAGTGTTTGCAGACTGCTGAATCCACACACAGGTTTAACTCTGGAAGTTGAGTGCACACAATGACAACCGTTCTGTTAGATAGCTGCGTTTTGGATTTAGAAGCAGATATTTCCCTGTGCTTACTGCCCTTTCTTCCATAGGCCGGTATTGGGCTGAAACCGCCTGTTTTCAGACTTTGCACAGAAAGAGTTTGCAGTCTGCTCAATCCACACACCGATTTAACTCTGGAAGTTGAGTGCACACATTGATAACCATTCTGTTAGATAGCTGCGTTTTGGATTTAGAAGCAGATATTTCCCTGTGCTTACTGCCCTTTCTTCCATAGGCCGGTATTGGGCGGAAAATGCCTGTTTTGAGACTCTGCACAGAAAGTGTTTGCAGACTGCTGAATCCACACACGGATTTAACTCTGGAAGTTGAGTGCACACATTGACAACCGTTCTGTTAGATAGCTGCGTTTTGGATTTAGAAGCAGATATTTCCCTGTGCTTACTGCCCTTTCTTCCATATGCTGGTATTGGGCTGAAAACGCCTGTTTTGAGACTCTGCACAGAATATGTTTGCAGACTACTGAATCCATACACGGGTTTAACTCTGGAACTTGAGTGCACACATTGACAACCGTTCTGTTAGATAGCTGCATTTTGGATTTAGAAGCAGAAATTTCCCTGTGCTTACTGCCCTTTCTTCCATAGGCCGGTATTGGGCGGAAAATGCCTGTTTTGAGACTCTGCACAGAAAGTGTTTGCAGACTGCTCACTCCACACACGGCTTTAACTCTAGAAGTTGAGTGCACACATTGAAAACCGTTCTGTTAGATAGCTGCGTTTTGGATTTAGAAGCAGATATTTCCCTGTGCTTACTGCCCTTTCTTCCATAGGCCGGTATTGGGCTGAAAACGCCTGTTTTGAGACTCTGCACAGAAAGTGTGTGCAGACTGCTGAATCCACACACGGGTTTAACTCTGGAAGTTGAGTGCACACATTGACAACCGTTCTGTTAGGTAGCTGCGTTTTGTATTTAGAAGCAGATATTTCCCTGTGCTTACTGCCCTTTCTTCCATAGGCCGGTATTGGGCTGAAAACGCCTGTTTTGAGACTCTGCACAGAAAGTGTTTCCAGACTGCTGAATCCACACATGGTTTTAACTCTGGAAGTTGAGTACACACATTGACAACCGTTCTGTTAGATGGCTGCGTTTTGGATTTAGAAGCAGAAATTTCCCTGTGCTTACTGCCCTTTCTTCCATAGGCAGGAATTGGGCTGAAAACGCCAGTTTTGAGACTCTGCACAGAAAGTGTTTGCAGACTGCTGAATCCACACACGGGTTTAACTCTGGAAGTTGAATGCACACTTTGAAAACCGTTCTGTTAGATAGCTGCGTTTTGGATTTAGAAGCAGATATTTCCCTGTGCTTACTGCCCTTTATTCCATAGGCTGGTACTGGGCTGAAAACGCCTGTTTTCAGACTCTGCACAGAAAGTGTTTGCAGTCTGCTCAATCCACACACCGATTTAACTCTAGAAGTTGAGTGCACACATTGACAACTATTCTGTTAGATAGCTGCGTTTTGAATTTAGAAGCAGATATTTCCCTGTGCTTACTGCCCTTTCTTCCATAGGCCGGTATTGGGCGGAAAACGCCTGTTTTGAGACTCTGCACAGAAAGTGTGTGCAGACTGCTGAATCCACACACGGGTTTAACTCTGGAAGTTGAGTGCACACATTGACAACCGTTCTGTTAGGTAGCTGCGTTTTGGATTTAGAAGCAGATATTTCCCTGTGCTTACTGCCCTTTATTCCATAGGCCGGTACTGGGCTGAAAACACCTGTTTTCAGACTCTGCACAGAAAGTGTTTGCAGTCTGCTCAATCCACACACCGATTTAACTCTGGAAGTTGAGTGCACACATTGACAACTATTCTGTTAGATAGCTGCGTTTTGGATTTAGAAGCAGATATTTCCCTGTGCTTACTGCCCTTTCTTCCATAGGCCGGTATTGGGCTGAAAATGCCTGTTTTGAGACTCTGCACAGAAAGTGTTTGCAGACTGCTGAATCCACACACGGGTTTAACTCTGGAAGTTGAGTGCACACATTGACAACCGTTCTGTTAGGTAGCTGCGTTTTGGATTTAGAAGCAGATATTTCCCTGTGCTTACTGCCCTTTCTTCCATAGGCCGGTATTCGGCTGAAAACGCCTGTTTTGAGACTCTGCACAGAAAGTGTTTGCAGACTGCTGAATCCACACACGGGTTTAACTCTGGAAGGTGAGTGCACACATTGACAACCGTTCGGTTAGATAGCTGCATTTTGGATTTAGAAGTAGATATTTCACTGTGCTTACTGCCCTTTCTTCCATAGGCCGGAATTGGGCTGAAAACGCCTGTTTTGAGACTCTGCATAGAAAGTGTTTGCAGACTGCTGAATCCACACACGGGTTTAACTCTGGAAGTTGAGTGCACACAATGACAACCGTTCTGTTAGATAGCTGCGTTTTGGGTTTAGCAGCAGATATTTCCCTGTGCTTACTTCTCTTTCTTCCATAGGCCGGTATTGGGATGAAATCGCCTGTCTTGAGACTCTGCACAGAAAGTCTTTGCAGACTGCTGAATCCACACACGGCTTTAACTCTAGAAGTTGAGTGCACACATTGACAACCATTTTGTTTGATAGCTGCGTTTTGTATTTAGAAGCAGATATTTCCCTGTGCTTACTGCCCTTTCTTCCGTAGGCCGGTATTGGGCTGAAAACGCCTGTTTTGAGACTCTGCACAGAAAGTGTTTGCAGACTGCTGAATCCACACACGGGTTTAACTCTGGAAGTTGAGTGCACACATTGACAACCGTTCTGTTAGATAGCTGCGTTTTCGATTTAGAAGCAGATATTTCCCTGTGCTTACTGCCCTTTCTTCCATAGGCCGGTATTGGGCTGAAAACGCCTGTTTTGAGACTCTGCACAGAAAGTGTTTGCAGACTGCTGAATCCACACACGGGTTTAACTCTGGAAGTTGAGTGCACACATTGACAACCGTTCGGTTAGATAGCTGCGTTTTGGATTTAGAAGCAGATATTTCCCTGTGCTTACTGCCCTTTCTTCCATATGCTGGTATTGGGCTGAAAACGCCTGTTTTGAGACTCTGCACAGAATATGTTTGCAGACTACTGAATCCATACACGGGTTTAACTTTGGAAGTTGAGTGCACACATTGACAACCGTTCTGTTAGATAGCTGCATTTTGGATTTAGAAGCAGAAACTTCCCTGTGCTTACTGCCCTTTCTTCCATATGCCGGAATTGGGCTGAAAACGCCTGTTTTGAGACTCTGCACAGAAAGTGTTTGCAGACTGCTGACTCCACACACGGCTTTAACTCTAGAAGTTGAGTGCACACATTGACAACCGTTCTGTTAGATAGCTGCGTTTTGGATTTAGAAGCAGATATTTCCCTGTGCTTACTGCCCTTTCTTCCATAGGCCGGTATTGGGCTGAAAACGCCTGTTTTGAGACTCTGCACAGAAAGTGTGTGCAGACTGCTGAATCCACACACGGGTTTAACTCTGGAAGTTTAGTGCACACATTGACAACCGTTCTGTTAGGTAGCTGCGTTTTGGATTTAGAAGCAGATATTTCCCTGTGCTTACTGCCCTTTCTTCCATAGGCCGGTATTGGGCTGAAAACGCCTGTTTTGAGACTCTGCACAGAAAGTGTTTGCAGACTACTGAATCCACACACGGGTTTAACTCTGGAAGTTGAGTGCACACATTGACAACCGTTCTGTTAGGTGGCTGCGTTTTGGATTTAGAAGCAGATATTTCCCTGTGCTTACTGCCCTTTCTTCCATAGGCAGGAATTTGGCTGAAAACGCCAGTTTTGAGACTCTGCACAGAAAGTGTTTGCAGACTGCTGAATCCACACACGGGTTTAACTCTGGAAGTTGAGTGCACACTTTGAAAACCGTTCTGTTAGATAGCTGCGTTTTGGATTTAGAAGCAGATATTTCCCTGTGCTTACTGCCCTTTATTCCATAGGCTGGTATTGGGCTGAAAACGCCTGTTTTCAGACTCTGCACAGAAAGTGTTTGCAGTCTGCTCAATCCACACACCGATTTAACTCTGGAAGTTGAGTGCACACATTGACAACTATTCTGTTAGATAGCTGCGTTTTGGATTTAGAAGCAGATATTTCCCAGTGCTTACTGCCCTTTCTTCCATAGGCCGGAATTGGGCTGAAAACGCCTGTTTTGAGACTCTGCACAGAAAGTGTTTGCAGACTGCTGAATCCACACACGGGTTTAACTCTGGAAGTTGAGTGCACACATTGACAACCATTCTGTTAGATAGCTGCGTTTTGGATTTAGAAGCAGATATTTCCCTGTGCTTACTGCCCTTTCTTCCATATGCTGCTATTGGGCTGAAAGCGCCTGTTTTGAGACGCTGCACAGAAAGTGTTTGCAGACTGCTGAATCCACACACGGGTTTAACTCTGAAAGTTGAGTGCACACATTGACAACAGTTCTGTTAGATAGCTGCGTTTTGGATTTAGAAGCAGATATTTCCCTGTGCTTACTGCTCTTTCTTCCATAGGCCGGTATTGGGATGAAATCGCCTGTTTTGAGACTCTGCACAGAATCTGTTTGCAGACTGCTGAATCCACACACGGGTTTAACTCTGGAATTTCAGTGCACACATTGACAACCGTTCTGTTAGATAGCTGCGTTTTGGATTTAGAAGGAGATATTTCCCTGTGCTTACTGCCCTTTCTTCCATTGGCCGGTATTGGGCTGAAAACGCCTGTTTTGAGACTCTGCACAGAAAGTGTTTGCAGACTGCTGAATCCACACACGGTTTTAACTCTGGAAGTTGAGTGCACACATTGACAACCATTCTGTTAGATTGCTGCGTTTTCGATTTAGAAGCAGATATTTCCCTGTGCTTACTGGCCTTTCTTCCATAGGCCGGTATTGGGATGAAATCGCCTGTTTTGAGACACTGCACAGAAAGTGTTTGAAGACTGCTGAATCCACACAAGGGTTAACTCTGGAAGTTGAGTGCACACATTGTCAACCGTTCTGTTAGATAGCTGCGTTTTGGATTTAGAAGCAGGTATTTCCCTGTGCTTACTGCCCTTTCTTCCATAGGCCGGTATTCGGCTGAAAACGCCTGTTTTGAGACTCTGCACAGAAAGTGTTTGCAGACTGCTGAATCCACAGACGGGTTTAACTCTGGAAGGTGAGTGCACACAATGACAACCGTTCGGTTAGATAGCTGCGTTTTGGATTTAGAAGCAGATATTTCCCTGTGCTTACTGCCCTTTCTTCCATAGGTCGGAATTAGGCTGAAAACACCTGTTTTGAGACTCTGCACAGGAAGTGTTTGCAGACTGCTGAATCCACACACGCGTTTAACTCTGGAAGTTGAGTGCACACATTGACAACCGTTCTGTTAGAAAGCTTCGTTTTGGATTTAGAAGCAGAAATTTCCCTGTGCTTACTGCCCTTTCTTCCATAGGCCGGTATTGGGCTGAAAACGCCTGTTTTCAGACGCTGCACAGAAAGTGTTTGCAGACTGCTGAATCCACACACAGGTTTAACTCTGGAAGTTGAGTGCACACAATGACAACCGTTCTGTTAGATAGCTGCGTTTTGTATTTAGAAGCAGATATTTCCCTGTGCTTACTGCCCTTTCTTCCATAGGCCGGTATTGGGCTGAAACCGCCTGTTTTCAGACTTTGCACAGAAAGAGTTTGCAGTCTGCTCAATCCACACACCGATTTAACTCTGGAAGTTGAGTGCACACATTGATAACCATTCTGTTAGATAGCTGCGTTTTGGATTTAGAAGCAGATATTTCCCTGTGCTTACTGCCATTTCTTCCATAGGCCGGTATTGGGCTGAAAACGCCTGTTTTGAGACTCTGCACAGAAAGTGTTTGCAGACTGCTGACTCCACACACGGGTTTAACTCTGGAAGTTGTGTGCACACATTGACAACCGCTCTGTTAGATAGCGTCGTTTTGGACTTAGAAGCAGATAATTGCCTGTGCTTACTGCCCTTTCTTCCATAGGCCGGTATTGGGCTGAAAACGCCTGTTTTGAGACTCTGCACAGAAAGTGTTTGCAGACTGCTGAATCCACACACGGATTTAACTCTGGAAGTTGAGTGCACACATTGACAACCTTTCGGTTAGATAGCTGCGTTTTGGATTTAGAAGCAGATATTTCCCTGTGCTTACTGCCCTTTCTTCCAGATGCTGGTATTGGTCTGAAAACGCCTGTTTTGAGACTCTGCAAAGAATATGTTTGCAGACTACTGAATCCATACACGGGTTTAACTCTGTAAGTTGAGTGCACACATTGACAACCGTTCTGTTAGATAGCTGCGTTTTGGATTTAGAAGCAGATATTTCCCTGTGCTTACTGCCCTTTCTTCCGTAGTCCGGTATTGGGCTGAAAACGCCTGTTTTGAGACTCTGCACAGAAAGTGTGTGCAGACTGCTGAATCCACACACGGGTTTAACTCTGGAAGTTTAGTGCACACATTGACAACCGTTCTGTTAGGTAGCTGCGTTTTGGATTTAGAAGCAGATATTTCCCTGTGCTTACTGCCCTTTCTTCCATAGGCCCGTATTGGGCTGAAAACGCCTGTTTTGAGACTCTGCACAGAAAGTGTTTGCAGACTACTAAATCCAAACACGGGTTTAACTCTGGAAGTTGAGTGCACACATTGACAACCGTTCTGTTAGATGGCTGCGTTTTGGATTTAGAAGCAGAAATTTCCCTCTGCTTACTGCCCTTTCTTCCATAGGCAGGAATTGGGCTGAAAACGCCAGTTTTGAGACTCTGCACAGAAAGTGTTTTCAGACTGCTGAATCCACACACGGCTTTAACTCTGGAAGTTGAGTGCACACTTTGAAAACCGTTCTCTTAGATAGCTGCGTTTTGGATTTAGAAGCAGATATTTCCCTGTGCTTACTGCCCTTTATTCCATAGGCTGGTATTGGGCTGAAAACGCCTGTTTTCAGACTCTGCACAGAAAGTGTTTGCAGTCTGCTCAATCCACACACCGATTTAACTCTGGAAGTTGAGTGCACACATTGACAACTATTCTGTTAGATAGCTGCGTTTTGGATTTAGAAGCAGATATTTCCCTGTGCTTACTGCCCTTTCTTCCATAGGCCGGAATTGGGCTGAAAACGCCTGTTTTGAGACTCTGCACAGAAAGTGTTTGCAGACTGCTGAATCCACACACGGGTTTAACTCTGGAAGTTGAGTGCACACATTGACAACCATTCTGTTAGATAGCTGCCTTTTGGATTTAGAAGCAGATATTTCCCTGTGCTTACTGCCCTTTCTTCCATATGCTGCTACTGGGTTGAAAACGCCTGTTTTGAGACGATGCACAGAAAGTGTTTGCAGACTGCTGAATCCACACACGGGTTTAACTCTGAAAGTTGAGTGCACACATTGACAACAGTTCTGTTAGATAGCTGCGTTTTGGATTTAGAAGCAGATATTTCCCTGTGCTTACTGCTCTTTCTTCCATAGGCCGGTATTGGGATGAAATCGCCTGTTTTGAGACTCTGCACAGAAAGTGTTTGCAGACTGCTGAATCCACACACGGGTTTAACTCTGGAAGTTGAGTGCACACATTGACAACCATTCTGTTAGATAGCTGCGTTTTCGATTTAGAAGCAGATATTTCCCTGTGCTTACTGGCCTTTCTTCCATAGGCCGGTATTGGGATGAAATCGCCTGTTTTGAGACACTGCACAGAAAGTGTTTGCAGACTGCTGAATCCACACAAGGGTTTAACTCTGGAAGTTGAGTGCACACATTGTCAACCGTTCTGTTAGATAGCTGCGTTTTGGATTTAGAAGCAGGTATTTCCCTGTGCTTACTCCCCTTTCTTCCATAGGCCGGTATTGGGCTGAAAACTCCTGTTTTGAGACTCTGCACAGAAAGTGTTTGTAGACTCCTGAATCCACACACAGGTTTAACTCTGGAAGGTGAGTGCACACATTGACAGGCCTTCTGTTAGGTAGCTGCGTTTTGGATTTAGAAGCAGTTATTTCCCTGTGCTTACTGCCCTTTCTTCCATAGTCCGGTATTGGGCTGAAAATGCCTGTTTTGAGACTCTGCACTGAAAGTGTTTGCAGACTGCTGAATCCTCACACGGGTTTAACTCTGGAAGTTGAGTGCACACATTGACAACCGTTCTGTTAGATAGCTGCGTTTTGGATTTAGAAGCAGATATTTCCCTGTGCTTACTGCCCTTTCTTCCATAGGCCGGAATTAGGCTGAAAACACCTGTTTTGAGACTCTGCACAGAAAGTGTTTGCAGTCTGCTCAATCCACACACCGATTTAACTCTAGAAGTTGAGTGCACACATTGACAACTATTCTGTTAGATAGCTGCGTTTTGGATTTAGAAGCAGATATTTCACTGTGCTTACTGCCCTTTCTTCCATAGGCCGGAATTGGGCTGAAAACGCCTGTTTTGAGACTCTGCACAGAAAGTGTTTGCAGACTGCTGAATCCACACACGGGTTTAACTCTGGAAGTTGAGTGCACACATTGACAACCGTTCTGTTAGATAGCTGCGTTTTGGATTTAGAAGCAGATATTTGCCTGTGCTTACTGCCCTTTCTTCCATAGGCCGGTATTGGGCTGAAAACGCCTGCTTTGAGACTCTGCACAGAAAGTGTTTGCAGACTGCTGAATCCACACACGGATTTAACTCTGGAAGTTGAGTGCACACATTGACAACCGTTCGGTTAGATAGCTGCGTTTTGGATTTAGAAGCAGGTATTTCCCTGTGCTTACTGCCCTTTCTTCCATATGCTGGTATTGGGCTGAAAACGCCTGTTTTGAGACTCTGCACAGAATATGTTTGCAGACTACTGAATCCATACACGGGTTTAACTCTGGAAGTTGAGTGCACACATTGACAACCGTTTTGTTAGATAGCTGCATTTTGGATTTAGAAGCAGAAATTTCCCTGTGCTTACTGCCCTTTCATCCATAGGCCGGTATTGGGCGGAAAACGCCTGTTTTGAGACTCTGCACAGAAACTGTTTGCAGACTGCTGACTCCACACACGGCTTTAACTCTAGAAGTTGAGTGCACACATTGACAACCGTTCTGTTAGATAGCTGCGTTTTGGATTTAGAAGCAGATATTTCCCTGTACTTACTGCCCTTTCTTCCATAGGCCGGTATTGGGCTGAAAACGCCTGTTTTGAGACTCTACACAGAAAGTGTGTGCAGACTGCTGAATCCACACACGGGTTTAACTCTGGAAGTTGAGTGCACACATTGACAACCGTTCTGTTAGGTAGCTGCGTTTTGGATTTAGAAGCAGATATTTCCCTGTGCTTACTGCCCTTTCTTCCATAGGCCGGTATTGGGCTGAAAACGCCTGTTTTGAGACTCTGCACAGAAAGTGTTTGCAGACTGCTGAATCCACACACGGGTTTAACTCTGGAAGTTGAGTGGACACATTGACAACCGTTCTGTTAGATGGCTGCGTTTTGGATTTAGAAGCAGAAATTTCCCTGTGCTTACTGCCCTTTCTTCCATAGGCAGGAATTGGGCTGAAAACGCCAGTTTTGAGACTCTGCACAGAAAGTGTTTGCAGACTGCTGAATCCACACACGGGTTGAACTCTGGAAGTTGAATGCACACTTTGAAAACCGTTCTGGTAGATAGCTGCGTTTTAGATTTAGAAGCAGATATTTCCCTGTGCTTACTGCCCTTTATTCCATAGGCTGGTACTGGGCTGAAAACACATGTTTTCAGACTCTGCACAGAAACTGATTGCAGTCTGCTGAATCCACACACCGATGTAACTCTGGAAGTTGAGTGCACACATTGACAACTATTCTGTTAGATAGCTGCGTTTTGGATTTAGAAGCAGATATTTCCCTGTGCTTACTGCCCTTTCTTCCATAGGCCGGAATTGGGCTGAAAACGCCTGTTTTGAGACTCTGCACAGAAAGTGTTTGCAGACTGCTGAATCCACACACGGGTTTAACTCTGGAAGTTGAGTGCACACATTGACAACCGTTCTGTTAGATAGCTGCGTTTTGGATTTAGAAGCAGATATTTGCCTGTGCTTACTGCCCTTTCTTCCATAGGCCGGTATTGGGCTGAAAACGCCTGTTTTGAGACTCTGCACAGAAAGTGTTTGCAGACTGCTGAATCCACACACGGATTTAACTCTGGAAGTTGAGTGTACACATTGACAACCGTTCGGTTAGATAGCTGCGTTTTGGATTTAGAAGCAGATATTTCCCTGTGCTTACTGCCCTTTCTTCCATATGCTGGTATTGGGCTGAAAACGCCTGTTTTGAGACTCTGCACAGAATATGTTTGCAGACTACTGAATCCATACACGGGTTTAACTCTGGAAGTTGAGTGCACACATTGTCAACCGTTTTGTTAGATAGCTGCATTTTGGATTTAGAAGCAGAAATTTCCCTGTGCTTACTGCCCTTTCTTCCATAGGCTGGTATTGGGCGGAAAACGCCTGTTTTGAGACTCTGCACAGAAAGTGTTTGCAGACTGCTGACTCCACACACGGCTTTAACTCTAGAAGTTGAGTGCACACATTGACAACCGTTCTGTTAGATAGCTGCGTTTTGGATTTAGAAGCAGATATTTCCCTGTGCTTACTGCCCTTTCTTCCATAGGCCGGTATTGGGCTGAAAACGCCTGTTTTGAGACTCTGCACAGAAAGTGTGTGCAGACTGCTGAATCCACACACGGGTTTAACGATGGAAGATGAGTGCACACATTGACAACCGTTCTGTTAGGTAGCTGCGTTTTGGGTTTAGAAGCAGATATTTCCCTGTGCTTACTGCCCTTTCTTCCATAGGCCGGTATTGGGCTGAAAACGCCTGTTTTGAGACTCTGCACAGAAAGTGTTTGCAGACTGCTGAATCCACACACGGGTTTAACTCTGGAAGTTGAGTGGACACATTGACAACCGTTCTGTTAGATGGCTGCATTTTGGATTTAGAAGCAGAAATTTCCCTGTGCTTACTGCCCTTTCTTCCATAGGCAGGAATTGGGCTGAAAACGCCAGTTTTGAGACTCTGCACAGAAAGTGTTTGCAGACTGCTGAATCCACACACGGGTTTAACTCTGGAAGTTGAATGCACACTTTGAAAACCGTTCTGGTAGATAGCTGCGTTTTAGATTTAGAAGCAGATATTTCCCTGTGCTTACTGCCCTTTATTCCATAGGCTGGTACTGGGCTGAAAACACCTGTTTTCAGACTCTGCACAGAAAGCGTTTGAAGTCTGCTCAATCCACACACCGATTTAACTCTGGAAGTTGAGTGCACACATTGACAACCGTTCTGTTAGATAGCTGCGTTTTGGATTTAGAAGCAGATATTTCCCTGTGCTTACTGCCCTTTCTTCCATATGCCGGTATTGGGCTGAAAATGCCTGTTTTGAGACTCTGCACAGAAAGTGTTTGCAGAGTGCTGAATCCACAGACGGGTTTAACTCTGGAAGTTGAGTGGACACATTGACAACCGTTCTGTTAGATGGCTGCGTTTTGGATTTAGAAGCAGAAATTTCCCTGTGCTTACTGCCCTTTCTTTCATAGGCAGGAATTGGGCTGAAAATGCCTGTTTTGAGACTCTGGACTGAAAGTGTTTGCAGACTGCTGAATCCTCATACGGGTTTAACTCTGGAAGTTGAGTGCACACATTGACAACCGTTCTGTTAGATAGCTGCGTTTTGGATTTAGAAGCAGGTATTTCCCTGTGCTTACTGCCCTTTCTTCCATAGGCCGGTATTCGGCTGAAAACGCCTGTTTTGAGACTCTGCACAGAAAGTGTTTGCAGACTGCTGAATCCACACACGGGTTTAACTCTGGAAGTTGAGTGCACACAATGACAACCGTTCTGTTAGATAGCTGCGTTGTGGATTTAGCAGCAGATATTTCCCTGTGCTTACTTCTCTTTCTTCCATAGGCCGGTATTGGGATGAAATCGCCTGTTTTGAGACTCTGCACAGAAAGTGTTTGCAGACTGCTGAATCCACACACGGCTTTAACTCTAGAAGTTGAGTGCACACATTGACAACCATTCTGTTTGATAGCTGCGTTTTGGATTTAGAAGCAGATATTTCCCTGTGCTTACTGCCCTTTCTTCCATAGGCCGGTATTGGGCTGAAAACGCCTGTTTTGAGACTCTGCACAGAAAGTGTTTGCAGTCTGTTCAATCCACACACCGATTTAACTCGGGAAGTTGAGTGCACACATTGACAACCATTCTGTTAGATAGCTGCGTTTTTCATTTAGAAGCAGATATTTCCCAGTGCTTACTGCCCTTTCTTCCATATGCTGGTATTGGGCTGAAAACGCCTGTTTTGAGACTCTGCACAGAAAGTGTTTGCAGATTGCTGAATCCACACACGGGTTTAACTCTGGAAGTTGAGTGCACACATTGACAACCGTTCTGTTAGATAGCTGCGTTTTCGATTTAGAAGCAGATATTTCCCTGTGCTTACTGCCCTTTCTTCCATAGGCCGGTATTGGGCTGAAAACGCCTGTTTTGAGACTCTGCACAGAAAGTGTTTGCAGACTGCTGAATCCACACACGGGTTTAACTCTGGAAGTTGAGTGCACACATTGACAACCATTCTGTTAGATAGCTGCGTTTTGGATTTAGAAGCAGATATTTCCCTGTGCTTACTGCCATTTCCTCCATAGGCCGGTATTGGGCTGAAAACGCCTGTTTTGAGACTCTGCACAGAAAGTGTTTGCAGACTGCTGAATCCACACACGGCTTTAACTCTGGAAGTTGAGTGCACACATTGACAACCGTTCTGTTAGATAGCTGCGTTTTGGATTTAGAAGCAGATATTTCCCTGTGCTTACTGCCCTTTCTTCCATAGGCCGGTATTGGGCTGAAAACGCCTGTTTTGAGACTCTGCACAGAAAGTGTTTGCAGACTGCTGAATCCACACACGGGTTTAACTCTGGAAGTTGAGTGCACACATTGACAACCGTTCAGTTAGATTGCTGCGTTTTGGATTTAGAAGCAGATATTTCCCTGTGCTTACTGCCCTTTCTTCCATAGGGCGGTATTGGGCTGAAAACACCTGTTTTGAGACACTGCACAGAAAGTGTTTGCAGACTGCTGAATCCACACACGGGTTTAACTCTGGAAGTTGAGAGCCCACATTGACAACCGTTCTGTTAGATAGCTGCGTTTTGGATTCAGAAGCAGTAATTTCCCTGTGCTTACTGCCCTTTCTTCCATAGGCCGGTATTGGGATGAAAACGCCTGTTTTGAGACTCTGCACAGAGAGCGTTTGCAGACTGCTGAATCCACACTCGGGTTTAACTCTGGAAGTTGAGTGCACACATTGACAACCGTTCTGTTGGATAGCTGCATTTTGGATTTAGAAGCAGAAATTTTCCAGTGCTTACTGCCCTTTCCTCCATGGGCCGGTATTGGGCTGAAAACGCCTGTTTTGTGACTCTGCACAGAAAGGGTTTGCAGACTGCTGAATCCACACTCGTGTTTATCTCTGGAAGTTGAGTGCACACATTGACAACCGTTCTGTTAGATAGCTGCGTTTTGGATTTAGAAGCAGAAATTTCCCTGTGCTTACTGCCCTTTCTTCCATAGGCCGGTATAGGGCTGAAAACGCCTGTTTTGAGACACTGCACAGAAAGTGTTTGCAGACTGCTGAATCCACACACGGGTTTAACTCTGGAAGTTGAGTGCACACATTGACAACCGTTCTGTTAGATAGCTGTGTTTTGGATTTAGAAGCAGATATTTGCCTGTGCTTACTGCCCTTTCTTCCATAGGCCGGTATTGGGTTGAAAACGTCTGTTTTGAGACTCTGCACAGAAAGTGTTTGCAGACTGCTGAATCCACACACGGATTTAACTCTGGAAGTTGAGTGCACACATTGACAACCGTTCTGTTAGATAGCTGCGTTTTGGATTTAGAAGCAGATATTTCCCTGTGCTTACTGCCCTTTCTTCCATATGCTGGTATTGGGCTGAAAACGCCTGTTTTGAGACTCTGCACAGAATATGTTTGCAGACTACTGAATCCATACACGGGTTTAACTCTGGAAGTTGAGTGCACACATTGACAACCGTTCTGTTAGATAGCTGCATTTTGGATTTAGAAGCAGAAATTTCCCTGTGCTTACTGCCCTTTCTTCCATAGGCCGGTATTGGGCGGAAAATGCCTGTTTTGAGACTCTGCACAGAAAGTGTTTGCAGACTGCTCACTCCACACACGGCTTTAACTCTAGAAGTTGAGTGCACACATTGAAAACCGTTCTGTTAGATAGCTGCGTTTTGGATTTAGAAGCAGATATTTCCCTGTGCTTACTGCCCTTTCTTCCATAGGCCGGTATTGGGCTGAAAACGCCTGATTTGAGACTCTGCACAGAAAGTGTGTGCAGACTGCTGAATCCACACACGGGTTTAACTCTGGAAGTTGAGTGCACACATTGACAACCGTTCTGTTAGGTAGCTGCGTTTTGTATTTAGAAGCAGATATTTCCCTGTGCTTACTGCCCTTTCTTCCATAGGCCGGTATTGGGCTGAAAACGCCTGTTTTGAGACTCTGCACAGAAAGTGTTTGCAGACTGCTGAATCCACACATGGGTTTAACTCTGGAAGTTGAGTGCACACATTGACAACCGTTCTGTTAGATGGCTGCGTTTTGGATTTAGAAGCAGAAATTTCCCTGTGCTTACTGCCCTTTCTTCCATAGGCAGGAATTGGGCTGAAAACGCCAGTTTTGAGACTCTGCACAGAAAGTGTTTGCAGACTGCTGAATCCACACACGAGTTTAACTCTGAAAGTTGAGTGCACACATTGACAACAGTTCTGTTAGATGGCTGCGTTTTGGATTTAGAAGCAGATATTTCCCTGTGCTTACTGCTCTTTCTTCCATAGGCCGGTATTGGGATGAAATCGCCTGTTTTGAGACTCTGCACAGAAAGTGTTTGCAGATGCTGAATCCACACACGGGTTTAACTCTGGAATGTCAGTGCACACATTGACAACCGTTCTGTTAGATAGCTGCGTTTTGGATTTAGAAGGAGATATTTCCCTGTGCTTACTGCCCTTTCTTCCATTGGCCGGTATTGGGCTGAAAACGCCTGTTTTGAGACTCTGCACAGAAAGTGTTTGCAGACTGCTGAATCCACACACGGTTTTAACTCTGGAAGTTGAGTGCACACATTGACAACCATTCTGTTAGATAGCTGCGTTTTCGATTTAGAAGCAGATATTTCCCTGTGCTTACTGTCCTTTCTTCCATAGGCCGGTATTGGGATGAAATCGCCTGTTTTGAGACACTGCACAGAAAGTGTTTGCAGACTGCTGAATCCACACAAGGGTTTAACTCTGGAAGTTGAGTGCACACATTGTCAACCGTTCTGTTAGATAGCTGCGTTTTGGATTTAGAAGCAGGTATTTCCCTGTGCTTACTCCCCTTTCTTCCTTAGGCCGGTATTGGGCTGAAAACTCCTGTTTTGAGACTCTGCACAGAAAGTGTTTGCAGACTGCTGAATTCACACACAGGTTTAACTCTGGAAGGTGAGTGCACACATTGACAGGCGTTCTGTTAGGTAGCTGCGTTTTGGATTTAGAAGCAGTTATTTCCCTGTGCTTACTGCCCTTTCTTCCATAGTCCGGTATTGGGCTGAAAATGCCTGTTTTGAGACTCTGCACTGAAAGTGTTTGCAGACTGCTGAATCCTCACACGGGTTTAACTCTGGAAGTTGAGTGCACACATTGACAACCGTTCTGTTAGATAGCTGCGTTTTGGATTTAGAAGCAGATATTTCCCTGTGCTTACTGCCCTTTCTTCCATAGGCCGGAATTAGGCTGAAAACACCTGTTTTGAGACTCTGCACAGAAAGTGTTTGCAGTCTGCTCAATCCACACACCGATTTAACTCTAGAAGTTGAGTGCACACATTGACAACTACTCTGTTAGATAGCTGCGTTTTGGATTTAGAAGCAGATATTTCCCTGTGCTTATTGCCCTTTCTTCCATAGGCCGGAATTGGGCTGAAAACGCCTGTTTTGAGACTCTGCACAGAAAGTGTTTGCAGACTGCTGAATCCACACACGGGTTTAACTCTGGAAGTTGAGTGCACACATTGACAACCGTTCGGTTAGATAGCTGCGTTTTGGATTTAGAAGCAGATATTTCCCTGTGCTTACTGCCCTTTCTTCCATATGCTGGTATTGGGCTGAAAACGCCTGTTTTGAGACTCTGCACAGAATATGTTTGCAGACTACTGAATCCATACACGGGTTTAACTCTGGAAGTTGAGTGCACACATTGACAACCGTTTTGTTAGATAGCGGCATTTTGGATTTAGAAGCAGAAATTTCCCTGTGCTTACTGCCCTTTCTTCCATAGGCCGGTATTGGGCGGAAAACGCCTGTTTTGAGACTCTACACAGAAAGTGTTTGCAGACTGCTGACTCCACACACGGCTTTAACTCTAGTAGTTGAGTGCACACATTGACAACCGTTCTGTTAGATAGCTGCATTTTGGATTTAGAAGCAGATATTTCCCTGTGCTTACTGCCCTTTCTTCCATAGGCCGGTATTGGGCTGAAAACGCCTGTTTTGAGACTCTGCACAGAAAGTGTGTGCAGACTGCTGAATCCACACACGGGTTTAACTCTGGAAGTTGAGTGCACACATTGACAACCGTTCTGTTAGGTAGCTGCGTTTTGGATTTAGAAGCAGATATTTCCCTGTGCTTACTGCCCTTTCTTCCATAGGCCGGTATTGGGCTGAAAACGCCTGTTTTGAGACTCTGCACAGAAAGTGTTTGCAGACTGCTGAATCCACACACGGGTTTAACTCTGGAAGTTGAGTGGACACATTGACAACCGTTCTGTTAGATGGCTGCGTTTTGGATTTAGAAGCAGAAATTTCCCTGTGCTTACTGCCCTTTCTTCCATAGGCAGGAATTGGGCTGAAAACGCCAGTTTTGAGACTCTGCACAGAAAGTGTTTGCAGACTGCTGAATCCACACACGGGTTTAACTCTGGAAGTTGAATGCACACTTTGAAAACCGTTCTGGTAGATAGCTGCGTTTTAGATTTAGAAGCAGATATTTCCCTGTGCTTACTGCCCTTTATTCCATAGGCTGGTACTGGGCTGAGAACACCTGTTTTCAGACTCTGCACAGAAAGTGTTTGAGGTCTGCTCAATCCACACACTGATTTAACTCTGGAAGTTGAATGCACACATTGACAACTATTCTGTTAGATAGCTGCGTTTTGGATTTAGAAGCAGATATTTCCCTGTGCTTACTGCCCTTTCTTCCATAGGCCGGTATTGGGCTGAAAACGCCTGTTTTGAGACTCTGCACAGAAAGTGTGTGCAGACTGCTGAATCCACACACGGGTTTAACTCTGGAAGTTGAGTGCACACATTGACAGTCGTTCTGTTAGGTAGCTGCGTTTTGGATTTAGAAGCAGATATTTCCCTGTGCTTACTGCCCTTTCTTCCATAGGCCGGTATTGGGCTGAAAACGCCTGTTTTGAGACTCTGCACAGAAAGTGTTTGCAGACTGCTGAATCCACACACGGGTTTAACTCTGGAAGTTGAGTGGACACATTGACAACCGTTCTGTTAGATGGCTGCGTTTTGGATTTAGAAGCAGAAATTTCCCTGTGCTTACTGCCCTTTCTTCCATAGGCAGGAATTGGGCTGAAAATGCCTGTTTTGAGACTCTGGACTGAAAGTGTTTGCAGACTGCTGAATCCTCATACGGGTTTAACTCTGGAAGTTGAGTGCACACATTGACAACCGTTCTGTTAGATAGCTGCGTTTTGGATTTAGAAGCAGAAGTTTCCCTGTGCTTATTGCCCTTTCTTCCATAGGCCGGTATTGGGCAGAAAACGCCTGTTTTGAGACTCTGCACAGAAAGTGTTTGCAGACTGCTGAATCCACACACGGGTTTAACTCTGGAAGTTGAGTGCACACAATGACAACCGTTCTGTTAGATAGCTGCGTTTTGGTTTTAGCAGCAGATATTTCCCTGTGCTTACTTCTCTTTCTTCCATAGGCCGGTATTGGGATGAAATCGCCTGTTTTGAGACTCTGCACAGAAAGTGTTTGCAGACTGCTGAATCCACACACGGCTTTAACTCTGAAAGTTGAGTGCACACATTGACAACAGTTCTGTTAGATAGCTGCGTTTTGGATTTAGAAGCAGATATTTCCCTGTGCTTACTGCCCTTTCTTCCATAGGCCGGTATTGGGCTGAAAACGCCTGTTTTGAGACTCTGCACAGAAAGTGATTGCAGTCTGTTCAATCCACACACCGATTTAACTCGGGAAGTTGAGTGCACACATTGACAACCATTCTGTTAGATAGCTGCGTTTTTGATTTAGAAGCAGATATTTCCCAGTGCTTACAGCCCTTTCGTCCATATGCTGGTATTGGGCTGAAAACGCCTGTTTTGAGACTCTGCACAGAAAGTGTTTGCAGACTGCTGAATCCACACACGGGTTTAACTCTGGAAGTTGAGTGCACACATTGACAACCGTTCTGTTAGATAGCTGCGTTTTCGATTTAGAAGCAGATATTTCCCTGTGCTTACTGCCCTTTCTTCCATAGGCCGGTATTGGGCTGAAAACACCTGTTTTGAGACTCTGCACAGAAAGTGTTTGCAGACTGCTGAATCCACACACGGGTTTAACTCTGGAAGTTGAGTGCACACATTGACAACCGTTCTGTTAGATAGCTGCGTTTTGGATTTAGAAGCAGATATTTGCCTGTGCTTACTGCCCTTTCTTCCATAGGCCGGTATTTGGGCTGAAAACGCGTGTTTTGAGAATCTGCACAGAAAGTGTTTGTAGACTGCTGAATCCACACACGGATTTAACTCTGGAAGTTGAGTGCACACATTGACAACCATTCGGTTAGATAGCTGCGTTTTGGATTTAGAAGCAGATATTTCCCTGTGCTTACTGCCCTTTCTTCCATATGCTGGTATTGGGCTGAAAACGCCTGTTTTGAGACTCTGCACAGAATATGTTTGCAGACTACTGAATCCATACACGGGTTTAACTTTGGAAGTTGAGTGCACACATTGACAACCGTTTTGTTAGATAGCTGCATTTTGGATTTAGAAGCAGAAACTTCCCTGTGCTTACTGCCCTTTCTTCCATATGCCGGAATTGGGCTGAAATCGCCTGTTTTGAGACTCTGCACAGAAAGTGTTTGCAGACTGCTGAATCCACACACAGGTTTAACTCTGGAAGGTGAGTGCACACATTGACAGGCGTTCTGTTAGGTAGCTTCGTTTTGGATTTAGAAGCAGTTATTTCCCTGTGCTTACTGCCCTTTCTTCCATAGTCCGGTATTGGGCTGAAAATGCCTGTTTTGAGACTCTGCACTGAAAGTGTTTGCAGACTGCTGAATCCTCACACGGGTTTAACTCTGGAAGTTTCGTGCACACATTGACAACCGTTCTGTTAGATAGCTGCGTTTTGGATTTAGAAGCAGATATTTCCCTGTGCTTACTGCCCTTTCTTCCATAGGCCGGAATTAGGCTGAAAACACCTGTTTTGAGACTCTGCACAGAAAGTGTTTGCAGTCTGCTCAATCCACACACCGATTTAACTCTAGAAGTTGAGTGCACACATTGACAACTACTCTGTTAGATAGCTGCGTTTTGGATTTAGAAGCAGATATTTCCCTGTGTTTACTGCCCTTTCTTCCATAGGCCGGAATTGGGCTGAAAACGCCTGTTTTGAGACTCTGCACAGAAAGTGTTTGCAGACTGCTGAATCCACACACGGGTTTAACTCTGGAAGTTGAGTGCACACATTGACAACCGTTCGGTTAGATAGCTGCGTTTTGGATTTAGAAGCAGATATTTCCCTGTGCTGACTGCCCTTTCTTCCATATACTGGTATTGGGCTGAAAACGCCTGTTTTGAGACTCTGCACAGAATATGTTTGCAGACTACTGAATCCATACACGGGTTTAACTCTGGAAGTTGAGTGCACACATTGACAACCGTTTTGTTAGATAGCGGCATTTTGGATTTAGAAGCAGAAATTTCCCTGTGCTTACTGCCCTTTCTTCCATAGGCCGGTATTGGGCGGAAAACGCCTGTTTTGAGACTCTGCACAGAAAGTGTTTGCAGACTGCTGACTCCACACACGGCTTTAACTCTAGAAGTTGAGTGCACACATTGACAACCGTTCTGTTAGATAGCTGCGTTTTGGATTTAGAAGCAGATATTTCCCTGTGCTTACTGCCCTTTCTTCCATAGGCCGGTATTGGGCTGAAAACGCCTGTTTTGAGACTCTGCACAGAAAGTGTGTGCAGACTGCTGAATCCACACACGGGTTTAACTCTGGAAGTTGAGTGCACACATTGACAACCGTTCTGTTAGGAAGCTGCGTTTTGGATTTAGAAGCAGATATTTCCCTGTGCTTACTGCCCTTTCTTCCATAGGCCGGTATTGGGCTGAAAACGCCTGTTTTGAGACTCTGCACAGAAAGTGTTTGCAGACTGCTGAATCCACACACGGGTTTAACTCTGGAAGTTGAGTGGACACATTGACAACCGTTCTGTTAGATGGCTGCGTTTTGGATTTAGAAGCAGAAATTTCCCTGTGCTTACTGCCCTTTCTTCCATAGGCAGGAATTGGGCTGAAAACGCCAGTTTTGAGACTCTGCACAGAAAGTGTTTGCAGACTGCTGAATCCACACACGGGTTTAACTCTGGAAATTGAATGCACACTTTGAAAACCGTTCTGGTAGATAGCTGCGTTTTAGATTTAGAAGCAGATATTTCCCTGTGCTTACTGCCCTTTATTCCATAGGCTGGTACTGGGCTGAGAACACCTGTTTTCAGACTCTGCACAGAAAGTGTTTGCAGTCTGCTCAATCCACACACCGATTTAACTCTGGAAGTTGAGTGCACACATTGACAACTATTCTGTTAGATAGCTGCGTTTTGGATTTAGAAGCAGATATTTCCCTGTGCTTACTGCCCTTTCTTCCATAGGCCGGTATTGGGCTGAAAACGCCTGTTTTGAGACTCTGCACAGAAAGTGTTTGCAGACTGCTGAATCCACACACGGGTTTAACTCTGGAAGTTGAGTGGACACATTGACAACCGTTCTGTTAGATGGCTGCGTTTTGGATTTAGAAGCAGAAATTTCCCTCTGCTTACTGCCCTTTCTTCCATAGGCAGGAATTGGGCTGAAAACGCCAGTTTTGAGACTCTGCACAGAAAGTGTTTTCAGACTGCTGAATCCACACACGGGTTTAACTCTGGAAGTTGAGTGCACACTTTGAAAACCGTTCTCTTAGATAGCTGCGTTTTGGATTTAGAAGCAGATATTTCCCTGTGCTTACTGCCCTTTATTCCATAGGCTGGTATTGGGCTGAAAACGCCTGTTTTCAGACTCTGCACAGAAAGTGTTTGCAGACTGCTCAATCCACACACCGATTTAACTCTGGAAGTTGAGTGCACACATTGACAACTATTCTGTTAGATAGCTGCGTTTTGGATTTAGAAGCAGATATTTCCCTGTGCTTACTGCCCTTTCTTCCATAGGCCGGAATTGGGCTGAAAACGCCTGTTTTGAGACTCTGCACAGAAAGTGTTTGCAGACTGCTGAATCCACACACGGGTTTAACTCTGGAAGTTGAGTGCACACATTGACAACCATTCTGTTAGATAGCTGCGTTTTGGATTTAGAAGCAGATATTTCCCTGTGCTTACTGCGCTTTCTTCCATATGCTGCTACTGGGCTGAAAACGCCTGTTTTGAGACGATGCACAGAAAGTGTTTGCAGACTGCTGAATCCACACACGGGTTTAACTCTGAAAGTTGAGTGCACACATTGACAACAGTTCTGTTAGATAGCTGCGTTTTGGATTTAGAAGCAGATATTTCCCTGTGCTTACTGCTCTTTCTTCCATAGGCCGGTATTGGGATGAAATCGCCTGTTTTGAGACTCTGCAAAGAAAGTGTTTGCAGACTGCTGAATCCACACACGGGTTTAACTCTGGAATTTCATTGCACACATTGACAACCGTTCTGTTAGATAGCTGCGTTTTGGATTTAGAAGGAGATATTTCCCTGTGCTTACTGCCCTTTCTTCCATTGGCCGGTATTGGGCTGAAAACGCCTGTTTTGAGACTCTGCACAGAAAGTGTTTGCAGACTGCTGAATCCACACACGGGTTTAACTCTGGAAGTTGAGTGCACACATTGACAACCATTCTGTTAGATAGCTGCGTTTTCGATTTAGAAGCAGATATTTCCCTGTGCTTACTGGCCTTTCTTCCATAGGCCGGTATTGGGATGAAATCGCCTGTTTTGAGACACTGCACAGAAAGTGTTTGCAGACTGCTGAATCCACACAAGGGTTTAACTCTGGAAGTTGAGTGCACACATTGTCAACCGTTCTGTTAGATAGCTGCGTTTTGGATTTAGAAGCAGGTATTTCCCTGTGCTTACTCCCCTTTCTTCCATAGGCCGGTATTGGGCTGAAAACTCCTGTTTTGAGACTCTGCACAGAAAGTATTTGCAGACTGCTGAATCCACACACAGGTTTAACTCTGGAAGGTGAGTGCACACATTGACAGGCGTCCTGTTAGGTAGCTGCGTTTTGGATTTAGAAGCAGTTATTTCCCTGTGCTTACTGCCCTTTCTTCCATAGTCCGGTATTGGGCTGAAAATGCCTGTTTTGAGACTCTGCACTGAAAGTGTTTGCAGACTGCTGAATCCTCACACGGGTTTAACTCTGGAAGTTGAGTGCACACAATGACAACCGTTCTGTTAGATAGCTGCGTTTTGGATTTAGAAGCAGATATTTCCCTGTGCTTACTGCCCTTTCTTCCATAGGCCGGTATTCGGCTGAAAACGTCTGTTTTGAGACTCTGCACAGAAAGTGTTTGCAGACTGCTGAATCCACAGACGGGTTTAACTCTGGAAGGTGAGTGCACACAATGACAACCGTTCGGTTAGATAGCTGCGTTTTCGATTTAGAAGCAGATATTTCCCTGTGCTTACCGCCCTTTCTTCCATAGGCCGGAATTAGGCTGAAAACACCTGTTTTGAGACTCTGCACAGAAAGTGTTTGCAGACTGCTGAATCCACACACTGGTTTAACTCTGGAAGTTGAGTGCACACATTGACAACCGTTCTGTTAGAAAGCTGCGTTTTGGATTTAGAAGCAGAAATTTCCGTGTGCTTACTGCCCTTTCTTCCATAGGCCGGTATTGGGCTGAAAACGCCTGTTTTGAGACTCTGCACAGAAAGTGTTTGCAGACTGCTGAATCCACACACGGGTTTAACTCTGGAAGTTGAGTGCACACATTGACAACCGTTCTGTTAGATAGCTGCGTTTTGGATTTAGAAGCAGATATTTCCCTGTGCTTACTGCCCTTTCTTCCATAGGCCGGTGTTGGGCTGAAACCGCCTGTTTTCAGACTTTGCACAGAAAGAGTTTGCAGTCTGCTCAATCCACACACCGATTTAACTCTGGAAGTTGAGTGCACACATTGACAACCATTCTGTTAGATAGCTGCGTTTTGGATTTAGAAGCAGATATTTCCCTGTGCTTACTGCCCTTTCTTCCATATGCTGCTATTGGGCTGAAAACGCCTGTTTTGAGAGGCTGCACAGAAAGTGTTTGCAGACTGCTGAATCCACACACGGGTTTAACTCTGAAAGTTGAGTGCACACATTGACAAGAATTCTGTTAGATAGCTGCGTTTTGGATTTAGAAGCAGATATTTCCCTGTGCTTACTGCTCTTTCTTCCATAGGCCGGTATTGGGATGAAATCGCGGGTTTTGAGACTCTGCACAGAAAGTGTTTGCAGACTGCTGAATCCACACACGGGTTTAACTCTGGAAGTTGAGTGCACACATTGACAACCTTTCTGTTACATAGCTGCGTTTTGGATTTAGAAGCAGATATTTCCCTGTGCTTCCTGCCCTTTCTTCCATAGGCCGGTGTTGGTCTGAAAACACCTGTTTTGAGACTCTGCACAGAAAGTGTTTCCAGACTGCTGAATCCACACATGGCTTTAACTCTGGAAGTTGAGTGCACACATTGACAACCGCTCTGTTAGATAGCTGCGTTTTGGATTTAGAAGCAGATATTTCCCAGTGCTTACTTACCTTTCTTCCATAGGCCGGTATTGGGCTGAAAACGCCTGTTTTGAGACTCTGCACAGAAAGTGTTTGCAGCCTGCTGAGTCCACAGACGGGTTTAACTCTGGAAGTTGAGTGCACACATTGACAATCGTTCTGTTAGATAGCTGCGTTTTGGATTTAGAAGCAGATATTTCCCTGTGCTTACTGCCCTTTCTTCCATAGGCCGGTATTGGGCTGAAAACGCCTGTTTTGAGACTCTGCACAGAAAGTGTTTGCAGACTGCTGAATCCACACACTGGTTTAACTCTGGAAGTTGAGTGCACACATTGACAATAGTTCTGTTAGATAGCTGTGTTTTGGATTTAGAAGCAGATATTTCCCTGTGCTTACTGCCCTTTCTTCCATAGGCCGGTATTGGGCTGAAAACGCCTGTTTTGAGACTCTGCACAGAAAGTGTTTGCAGACTGCTGAATCCACACACGGCTTTAACTCTAGAAGTTGAGTGCACACATTGACAACCGTTCTGTTAGATAGCTGCGTTTTGGATTTAGAAGCAGATATTTCCCTGTGCTTACTGCCCTTTCTTCCATAGGCCGGTATTGGGCTGAAAACGCCTGTTTTGAGACTCTGCACAGAAAGTGTTTGCAGTCTGTTCAATCCACACACCGATTTAACTCTGGAAGTTGAGTGCACACATTGACAACCATTCTGCTAGATAGCTGCGTTTTTGATTTAGAAGCAGATATTTCCCAGTGCTTACTGCCCTTTCTTCCATATGCTGGTATTGGGCTGAAAACGCCTGTTTTGAGACTCTGCACAGAAAGTGTTTGCAGACTGCTGAATCCACACACGGGTTTAGCTCTGGAAGTTGAGTGCACACATTGACAACCGTTCTGTTAGATAGCTGCGTTTTCGATTTAGAAGCAGATATTTCCCTGTGCTTACTGCCCTTTCTTCCATAGGCCGGTATTGGGATGAAAACGCCTGTTTTGAGACTCTGCACAGAAAGTGTTTGCAGACTGCTGAATCCACACACGTGTTTAACTCTGGAAGTTGAGTGCACACATTGACAACCGTTCTGTTAGATAGCTGCGTTTTGGATTTAGAAGCAGATATTTCCCTGTGCTTACTGCCCTTTCTTTCATAGGGCAGTATTGGGCTGAAAACACCTGTTTTCAGACTCTGCACAGAAAGTGTTTGCAGACTGCTGAATCCACACACGGGTTTAACTCTGGAAGTTGAGTGCCCACATTGACAAACGTTCTGTTAGATAGCTGCGTTTTGGATTTAGAAGCAGAAATTTCCCTGTGCTTACTGCCCTTTCTTCCATAGGCCGGTATTGGGATGAAAACGCCTGTTTTGAGACTCTGCACAGAGAGTGTTTGCAGACTGCTGAATGCACACTCGGGTTTAACTCTGGAAGTTGAGTGCACACATTGACAACTGTTCTGTTGGACAGCTGCGTTTTGGATTTAGAAGCAGAAATTTTCCTGTGCTTACTGCCCTTTCTTCCATGGGCCGGTATTGGGCTGAAAACGCCTGTTTTGTGACTCTGCACAAAAAGGGTTTGCAGACTGCTGAATCCACACTCGTGTTTAACTCTGGAAGTTGAGTGCACACATTGACAACCGTTCTGTTAGATAGCTGCGTTTTGGATTTAGAAGCAGAAATTTCCCTGTGCTTACTGCCCTTTCTTCCATAGGCCGGTATAGGGCTCAAAACGCCTGTTTTGAGACTCTGCACAGAAAGTGTTTGCAGATTGCTGAATCCACACACGGGTTTAGCTCTGGAAGTTGAGTGCACACATTGACAACCGTTCTGTTAGATAGCTGCGTTTTGGATTTAGAAGCAGGTATTTCCCTGTGCTTACTGCCCTTTCTTCCATAGGCCGGTATTGGGCTGAAAACGCCTGTTTTGAGACTCTGCACAGAAAGTGTTTGCAGACTGCTGAATCCACACACGGATTTAACTCTGGAAGTTGAGTGCACACATTGACAACGGCTGAAAACGCCTGTTTTGAGACTCTGCACAGAAAGTGTGTGCAGACTGCTGAATTCACACACGGGTTTAACTCTGGAAGTTGAGTGCACACATTGACAACCGTTCTGTTAGGTAGCTGCGTTTTGGATTTAGAAGCAGATATTTCCCTGTGCTTACTGCCCTTTCTTCCGTAGGCCGGTATTGGGCTGAAAACGCCTGTTTTGAGACTCTGCACAGAAAGTGTTTGCAGACTGCTGAATCCACACACCTGTTTAACTCTGGAAGTTGAGTGCACACATTGACAACCGTTCTGTTAGATGGCTGCGTTTTGGATTTAGAAGCAGAAATTTCCCTGTGCTTACTGCCCTTTCTTCCATAGGCAGGAATTGGGCTGAAAACGCCAGTTTTGAGACTCTGCAAAGAAAGTGTTTGCAGACTGCTGAATCCACACACGGGTTTAACTCTGGAAGTTGAATGCACACTTTGAAAACCGTTCTGTTAGATAGCTGCGTTTTGGATTTAGAAGCAGATATTTCCCTGTGCTTACTGCCCTTTATTCCATAGGCTGGTATTGGGCTGAAAACGCCTGTTTTCAGACTCTGCACAGAAAGTGTTTGCAGTCTGCTCAATCCACACACCGATTTAACTCTGGAAGTTGAGTGCACACATTGACAACTATTCTGTTAGATAGCTGCGTTTTGGATTTAGAAGCAGATATTTCCCTGTGCTTACTGCCCTTTCTTCCATAGGCCGGAATTGGGCTGAAAACGCCTGTTTTGAGACTCTGCACAGAAAGTGTTTGCAGACTGCTGAATCCACACACGGGTTTAACTCTGGAAGTTGAGTGCACACATTGACAACAGTTCTGTTAGATAGCTGCGATTTGGATTTAGAAGCAGATATTTCCCTGTGCTTACTGCTCTTTCTTCCATAGGCCGGTATTGGGATGAAATCGCCTGTTTTGAGACTCTGCACAGAAAGTGTTTGCAGACTGCTGAATCCACACACGGGTTTAACTCTGGAATTTCAGTGCACACATTGACAACCATTCTGTTACATAGCTGCGTTTTGGATTTAGAAGCAGATATTTCCCTGTGCTTCCTGCCCTTTCTTCCATAGGCCGGTGTTGGTCTGAAAACACCTGTTTTGAGACTCTGCACAGAAAGTGTTTCCAGACTGCTGAATCCACACACGGCTTTAACTCTGGAAGTTGAGTGTACACATTGACAACCGTTCTGTTATATAGCTGCATTTTGGATTTAGAAGCAGATATTTCCCTGTGCTTACTGCCCTTTCTTCCATAGGCCAGTATTCGGCTGACAACGCCTGTTTTGAGACTCTGCACAGAAAGAGTTTGCAGACTTCTGAATCCACACACGGATTTAACTCTGGAAGTTGAGTGCACACATTGATAATCGTTCTGTTAGATAGCTGCGTTTTGGATTTAGAAGCACATATTTCCCTGTGCTTACTGCCCTTTCTTCTATAGGCCGGTATTGGGCTGAAAACGCCTGTTTTGAGCCTCTGCACAGAAAGTGTTTGCAGACTGCTGAATCCACACACGGGTTTAACTCTGGAAGGTGAGTGCACACATTGACAGCCGTTCTGTTAGGTAGCTGCGTTTTGGATTTAGAAGCAGATATTTCCCTGTGCTTACTGCCCTTTCTTCCATAGGCCGGTACTGGTATGAAAACACCTGTTTTGAGACTCTGCACAGAAAGTGTTTGCAGACTGCTGAATCCACACACGGGTTTAACTCTGGAAGTTGAGTGCACACATTGACAACCGTTCTGTTAGATAGCTCCGTTTTGGATTTAGAAGCAGAAATTTTCCTGTGCTTACTGTCCTTTCTTCCATAGGCCGGTATAGTTCTGAAAACGCCTGTTTTGAGACTCTGCACAGAAAGTGTTTGCAGACTGCTGAATACACACACGGGTTTAACTCTGGAAGTTGAGTGCACACATTGACAACCGTTCTGTTAGATAGCTGCGTTTTGGATTTAGAAGCAGAAATTTCCCTGTGCTTACTGCCCTTTCTTCCATAGGCCGCTATTGGGTTGAAAACGCCTGTTTTGAGACTTTGCACAGAGCGAGTTTGCAGCCTGCTGAATCCACACACGGGTTTAACTCTGGAAGTTGAGTGCACATATTAACAACCGTTATATTAGATAGCTGCGTTTTGGATTTAGAAGCGGATATGTCCCTGTGCTTACTGCCCTTTCTTCCATAGGCCGGTATTGGGCTGAAAACGCCTGTTTTGAGACTCTGCACAGACAGTGTTTGCAGACTGCTGAATCCACACACGAGTTTAACTCTGGAAGTTGAGTGCCCACATTGACAACCGTTCTTTTAGATAGCTGCGTTTTGGAATTAGAAGCGGATATTTCCCTGTGCTTACTGCCCTTTCTTCCATAGGCCGGTATTGGGCTGAAAACGCCTGTTTTGAGACTCTGCACAGAAACTGTTTGCAGACTGCTGAATCCACACACGGATTTAACTCTGGAAGTTGAGTGCACACTTTGACAACCATTCTGTTAGATAGCTGCGTTTTGGATTTAGAAGCAGATAATTTCCTGTGCTTACTGCCCTTTCTTCCATAGACCAGTATTGGGCTGAAAACGCCTTTTTTGAGACTCTGCCCAGAAAGTGTTTGCAGACTGTTGAATCCACACACGGGTTTAACTCTGGAAGTTGAGTGCACACATTGACAACCGTTCTGTTAGATAGCTGCATTTTGGATTTGGAGCAGATATTTCCCTGTGCTTACTGCCCTTTCTTCCATAGGCCGGTATTGGGCTGAAAACGTCTGTTTTGAGACACTGCACAGAAAGTGTTTGCAGTCTGCTCAATCCACACACCGATTTAACTCTGGAAGTTGAGTGCACACATTGACAACCATTCTGTTAGATAGCTGCGTTTTGGATTTAGAAGCAGATATTTCCCTGTGCTTACTGCCCTTTCTTCCATATGCTGGTATTGGGCTGAAAACGCCTGTTTTGAGACTCTGCACGGAAAGTGTTTGCAGACTGCTGAATCCTCACACAGGTTTAACTCTGGAAGTTGAGTGCACACATTGACAACCGTTCTATTAGATAGCTGCGTTTTGGATTTAGAAGCAGATATTTCCCTGTGCTTACTGCCCTTTCTTCCATAGGCCGGTATTGGGCTGAAAAAGCCTGTTTTGAGACTCTGCACAGAAAGTGTTTGCAGACTGTTGAATCCACACACGGGTTTAACTCTGGAAGTTGAGTGCACACATTGACAACCGTTCTGTTAGATAGCTGCGTTTTGGATTTAGAAGCACATATTTCCCTGTGCTTACTGCCCTTTCTTCCATAGGGCGGTATTGGGTTGAAAACGCCTGTTTTGAGACTTTGCACAGAGAGAGTTTGCAGCCTGCTGAATCCACACACGGGTTTAACTCTGGAAGTTGAGTGCACACGTTGACAGCCGTTCTGTAATGTAGCTGCGTTTTGGATTTAAAAGCAGACATTTCCCTGTGCTTACAGCCCTTTCTTCCATAGGCCGGTATTGGTATGAAAACACCTGTTTTGAGACACTGCACAGAAAGTGTTTGCAGACTGCTGAATCCACACACGGCTTTAACTCTGGAAGTTGAGTGCACACATTGACAACCGTTCTGTTAGAAAGCTACGTTTTGGATTTAGAAGCAGATATTTCCCTGTGCTTACTGCCCTTTCTTCCATAGGCCGGTATTGGGCTGAAAACGTCTGTTTTGAGACTCTGCACAGAAACTGTTTGCTGACTGCTGAATCCACACACGGGTTTAATTCTGGAAGTTGAGTGCACACATTGACAACCGTTCTGTTAGATAGCTGTGTTTTGGATTAGGAATCAGATATTTCCCTGTGCTTGCTGCCCTTTCTTCCATAGGCCGGTATTGGGCTGAAAACTCCTGTTTTGAGACTCTGCACAGAAAGTGTTTGCAGACTGCTGAATACACAAAAGGGTTTAAATCTGTAAGTTGAGTGCACACATTGACAACCGTTCTGTTAGATAGCTGTGTTTTGGATTCAGAAGCAGAAATTTTCCTGCGCTTACTGCCCTTTCTTCCATAGGCCGGTATTGGCCTGAAAACGCCTGTTTTGAGACTCTGCACAGAAAGTGTTTGCAGACTGCTGAATCCACACACGGCTTTAACTCTGGAAGTTGAGTGCCCACATTGACAACCGTTCTGTTAGATAGCGGCGTTTTGGATTTAGAAGCGGATATTTCTCTGTGCTTACTGCCCTTTCTTCCATACGCCGGTATTGGGCTTAAAACTCCTGTTTTGAGACCCTGCACAGAAAGTGGTTATAAACAGCTGAATCCACACTCGGGTTTAACTCTGGAAGTTGAGTGCACACATTGACAACCGTTCTGTTACATAGCTGCGTTTTGGATTTAGAAGCATATATTCCCCTGTGCTTACTTTCTTTCTTCCATATGGCGGCATTGGGCTGAAAACGCCTGTTTTGGGACTCTGCACAGAAAGTGTTTGCAGAATGCTAAATCCACAGACGGGTTTAACTCTGGAAGTTCAGTGCACACATTGACAACCGTTCTGTTAGATAGCTGCGTTTTGGATTTAGAAGCAGATATTTCCCTGTGTTTACTGCCCTTTCTTCCATAGGCCGGTATTGGGCTGAAAACGCCTGTTTTGAGACTCTGCACAGAAAGTGTTTGCAGACTGCTGAATCGACACACGGCTTTAACTCTGGAAGTTGAGTTCACACATTGACAACCGTTCTCATAGATAGCTGCGTTTTGGATTTAGAAGCAGAAATTTTCCTGTGCTTACTGCCCTTTCTTCCATGGGGCGGTATTGGGCTGAAAACGCCTGTTTTGAGACTCTGCACAAAAAGGGTTTGCAGACTGCTGAATCCACACCCAGATTTAACTCTATAAGTTGAGTGCACACATTGACAACCGTTCTGTTAGATAGCTGCGTTTTGGATTTAGAAGCAGATATTTCCCTGGGCTTACTGCCCTTTCTTCCATAGGCTGATATTGGGCTGAAAACGCCTGTTTTGAGACTCTGCACAGAAAGTGTGTGCAGACTGCTGAATCCACACACGGGTTTAACTCTGGAAGTTGAGTGCACACATTGACAACCGTTCTGTTAGATAGCTGCGTTTTGGATTTATAAGCAGATAATTCCCTGTGCTTACTGCCCTTTCTTCCATAGGGCGGTATTGGGCTGAAAACACCTGTTTTGAGACTCTGCACAGAAAGTGTTTGCAGACTGCTGAATCCACACTCGGGTTTAAATCTGGAAGTTGAGTGCACACATTGACAACCGTTCTGTTAGATAGCTGCGTTTTGGATTTAGAAGCAGAAATTTCCCTGTGCTTACTGCCCTTTCTTCCATAGGCCGGTATTGGGTTGAAAACGCTTGTTTTGAGACTCTGCACATAGAGTGTTTGCAGACTGCTGTATCCGCACACGGGTTTAACTCTGGAAGTTGAGTGCACACATTGACAGCCGTTCTGTTAGGTAGCTGCGTTTTGGATTTAGAAGCAGACATTTCCCTGTGCTTACTGCCCTTTCTTCCATAGGATGTTATTGGTCTCAAAACACCTGTTTTGAGACTCTGCACAGAAAGTGTTTGCAGACTGCTGAATCCACACACGGCTTTAACTCTAGAAGTTGCGTGCACACATTGAGAACCGTTCTGTTAGATAGCTGCGTTTTGGATTTAGAAGCAGATATTTCCCTTTGCTTTCTGCCCTTTCTACAATAGGCCGGTATTGGCCTGAAAACGCCTGTTTTCAGACTCTGCACAGAAAGTGTTTGCAGTCTGCTCAATCCACACACCGATTTAACTCTGGAAGTTGAGTGCACACATTGACAACCATTCTGTTAGATAGCTGCGTTTTTGATTTAGAAGCAGATATTTCCTAGTGCTTACTGCCCTTTCTTCCATATGCTGGTATTGGGCTGAAAACGCCTGTTTTGAGACTCTGCACAGAACGTGTTTGCAGACTGCTGAATCCACACACGGGTTTAACTCTGGAAGTTGAGTGCACACATTGACAACCGTTCTGTTAGATAGCTGCGTTTTCGATTTAGAAGCAGATATTTCCCTGTGCTTACTGCCCTTTCTTCCATAGGCCGGTATTGGGATGAAAACGCCTGTTTTGAGACTCTGCACAGAAAGTGTTTGCAGACTGCTGAATCCACACACGGTTTTAACTCTGGAAGTTGAGTGCACACATTGACATCCATTCTGTTAGATAGCTGCGTTTTGGATTTAGAAGCACATATTTCCCTGTGCTTGCTGCCCTTTCTTCCATAGGGCGGTATTGGGCTGAAAACGCCTGTTTTGAGTCTCTGCACAGAAAGTGTTTTCAGACTGCTGAATCCACACTCGGGTTTAACTCTGGAAGTTGAGTGCACACATTGACAACCGTTCTGTTAGATAGCTGCGTTTTGGATTTAGAAACAGAAATTTCCCTGGGCTTACTGCCCTTTCTTCCATAGGCCGGTATTGGGTTGAAAACGCCTGTTTTGAGACTCTGCACAGAGAGTGTTTGCAGACTGCTGAATCCACACTCGGGTTTAACTGCGGAAGTTGAGTGCACACATTGACAACCGTTCTGTTGGATAGCTGCGTTTTTTATTTAGAAGCAGAAATTTTCCTGTGCTTACTGCCTTTTCTTCCATGGGCCGGTATTGGGCTAAAAACGCCTGTTTTATGACTCTACACAAAAAGGGTTTGCAGACTGCTGAATCCACACTAGGTTTTAACTCTGGAAGTTGAATGCACACATTGACAACCGTTCTGTTAGATAGCTGCGTTTTGGATTTAGAAGCAGAAATTTCCATGTGCTTACTGCCCTTTCTTCCATAGGCCGGTATAGTTCTGAAAACGCCTGTTTTGAGACTCGGCACAGAAAGTGTTTGCAGACTGCTGAATCCACACACGGGTTTAACTCTGGAAGTTGAGTGCACACATTGACAACCGTTCTGTTAGATAGCTGCGTTTTGGATTTAGAAGCAGAAATTTCCCTGTGCTTACTGCCCTTTCTTCCATAGGCCACTATTGGGTTGAAAACGCCTGTTTTGAGACTTTGCACAGAGAGAGTTTGCAGCCTGCTGAATCCACACACGGGTTTAACTCTGCAAGTTGCGTGCACACGTTGACAGCCGTTCTTTTAGGTAGCTGCGTTTTGGATTTAGAAGCAGACATTTCCCTGTGCTTACAGCCCTTTCTTCCACAGGCCGGTATTGGTATGAAAACACCTGTTTTGAGACTCTGCACAGAGAGTGTTTGCAGACTGCTGAATCCACACACGGCTTTAACTCTGGAAGTTGAGTGCACACATTGACAACCGTTCTGTTAGATAGCTGCGTTTTGGATTTAGAAGCAGATATTTCCCTGTGCTTACAGCCCTTTCTTCCTTAGGCCGGTATTGGGCTGAAAACGCCTGTTTTGAGACTCTGCACAGAAACTGTTTGCAGACTGTTGAATACACACACGGGTTTAAATCTGTAAGTTGAGTGCACACATTGACAACCGTTCTGTTAGATAGCTGCGTTTTGGATTTTGAAGAAGATATTCCCCTGTGCTTACTTCCTTTCTTCCATATACGGTATTGGCCTGAAAATGCCTGTTTTGAGACTCTGCACTGAAAGTGTTTGCAGACTGCTGAATCCACACACGGGTTAAACTCTGGAAGTTGAGTGCACACATTGACAACCGATCTGTTAGATAGCTGCATTTTGGATTTAGAAGCAGATATTTCCCTGTGCTTACTGCTCTTTCTTCCATAGTCCGGTATTGGGATGAAATCGCCTATTTTGAGACTCTGCACAGAAAGTGTTTGCAGACCGCTGAATCCACACACGGGTTTAACTCTGGAAGTTGAGTGCACACATTGACAACCGTTCTGTTAGATAGCTGCGTTTTGGATTAAGAAGCAGATATTTCCCTGTGCTTACTGCCCTTTCTCCCATAGGCCGGTATTGGGCTGAAAACGCCTGTTTTGAGACTCTGCACAGAAAGTGTTTGCAGACTTCTGAATCCGCACACGGGTTTAACTGTGGAAGTTGAGTTCACACATTGACAACCGTTCTGTTAGATAGCTGCGTTTTGGATTTAGAAGCAGATATTTCCCTGTGCTTACTGCCCTTTCTTCCATAGGCCGGTATTGGGCTGATAACGCCTGTTTTGAGTCTCTGCACAGAAAGTGTTTGCAGACTGCTGAATTCACACACGGGTTTAACTCTGGAAGTTGAGTGCACACATTGACAACCGTTCTGTTAGATAGCTGCGTTTTGGATTTAGAAGCAGATATTTCCCTGTGCTTACTGCCCTTTCTTCCATGGGCCGGTACTGGGCTGAAAACGCCTGTTTGAGACACTGCACAGAAAGTGTTTGCAGACTGCTGAATCCACACACGGATTTAACTCTGGAAGTTGAGTGCACACATTGACAACCATTCTGTTAGATAGCTGCATTTTGGATTTAGAAGCACATGTTTCCCTGTGGTTACTGCCCTTTCTTCCATAGCCTGGTATTGGGCTGAAAACGCCTGTTTTGAGACTCTGCACAGAAAGTGTTTGCAGACTGCTGAATCCACACCCGGGTTTACTTCTGGAAGTTGAGTGCACACATTGACAACCGTTGTGTTAGATAGCTGCGTTTTGGATTTAGAAGCAGAAATTTCCCTGTGCTTGCTGCCCTTTCTTCCATAGGCCGGTATTGGGTTGAAAACGCCTGTTTTGAGACTCTGCACAGAGAGTGTTTGCAGCCTGCTGAATCCACACACGGGTTTAACTCTGGAAGTTGAGTGCACACATTGACAGCCGTTCTGTTAGATAGCTGCGTTTGGATTTAGAAGCAGATATTTCCCTGTGCTTACTGCCCTTTCTTCCATAGGCCGGAATTGGGCTGAAAACGCCTGTTTGAGACTCTGCACAGAAAGTGTTTGCAGACTGCTGAATCCACACCCAGCTTTAACTCTAGAAGTTGAGTGCACACATTGACAACCGTTCTGTTAGATAGCTGCGTTTTGGATTTAGAAGCAGATATTTCCCTGTGCTTACTGCCCTTTCTTCCATAGGCTGGTATTGGGCTGAAAACGCCTGTTTTGAGACTCTGCACAGAAAGTGTGTGCAGACTGCTGAATCCACACACGGGTTTAACTCTGGAAGTTGAGTGCACACATTGGCAACCGTTCTGTTAGATAGCTGCATTTTGGATTTAGAAGCAGATAATTCCCTGTGCTTACTGCCCTTTCTTCCATAGGGCGGTATTGGGCTGAAAACACCTGTTTTGAGACTCTGCACAGAAAGGGTTTGCAGACTGCTGAATCCACACTGGGGTTTAAATCTGGAAGTTGAGTGCACACATTGGCAACCATTCTGTTAGATAGCTGCGTTTTGGATTTAGAAGCAGAAATTTCCCTGTGCTTACTGCCCTTTCTTCCTTAGGCCGGTATTGGGTTGAACACGCCTGTTTTGAGACTCTGCACATAGAGTGTTTGCAGACTGCTGAATCCGCATACGGGTTTAATTATGGAAGTTGAGTGCACACATTGACAGCCGTTCTGTTAGGTAGCTGCGTTTTGGATTTAGAAGCAGACATTTCCCTGTGCTTACTGCCCTTTCTTCCATAGGCCGGTATTGGGTTGAAAACGCTTGTTTTGAGACTCTGCACATAGAGTGTTTGCAGATTGCTGTATCCGCACACGGGTTTAACTCTAGAAGTTGAGTTCACACATTGAAAACCATTCTGTTAGATAGCTGCGTTTTGGATTTAGAAGCAGATATTTCCCTGTGCTTACTGCCCTTTCTTCCATAGGCCGGTATTGGGCTGAAAACGCCTGTTTTGAGACTCTGCACAGAAAGTGTTTGCAGACTGCTGAATCCACACACGGGTTTAACTCTGGAAGTTGAGTGCACACATTGAAAACCGTTCTGTTAGATAGCTGCGTTTTGGATTTAGAAGCAGATATTTGCCTGTGCTTTCTGCCCTTACTTCCATAGGCCGGTATTGGGCTGAAAACGCCTGTTTTGAGACTCTGCACAGAAAGTGTTTGCAGACTACTGAATCCACACACGGATTTAACTCTGGAAGTTGAGTGCACACCTTGACAACCATTCTGTTAGATAGCTGCGTTTTGGATTTAGAATCAGATATTCCCCTGTGCTTACTGCCCTTTCTTCCATATGCTGGTATTGGGCTGAAAACGCCTGTTTTGAGACTCTGCACAGAATATGTTTTCAGACTACTGAATCCACACACGGGTTTAACTCTGGAAGTTGAGTGCACACATTGACAACCGTTCTGTTAGATAGCTGCATTTTGGATTTAGAAGCAGAAATTTCCCTGTGCTTACTGCCCTTTCTTCCATAGGACGGTATTGGGCTGAAAACGCCTGTTTTGAGACTCTGCACAGAAAGTGTTTGCAGACTGCTGAATCCACACACGGGTTTAACTCTGGAAGTTGAATGCACACATTGACAACCGTTCTGTTAGATAGCTGCGTTTTGGATTTAGAAGCAGATATTTCCCTGTGCTTACTGCCCTTTCTTCCATAGGCCGGTATTGGGCTGAAAACGCCTGTTTGAGACTCTGCACAGAAAGTGTTTGCAGACTGCTGAATCCACACACGGATTTAACTCTGGAAGTTGAGTGCACACATTGACAACCGTTCTGTTAGATAGCTGCGTTTTGGATTTAGAAGCAGATATTTCCCTGTGCTTACTGCCCTTTCTTTCATAGGCTGGTATTGGGCTGAAAACGCCTGTTTTGAGACTCTGCACAAAAAGTGTGTGCAGACTGCTGAATCCACACACGTGTTTAAATCTGGAACTTGAGTGCACACATTGACAACCGTTCTGTTAGATAGCTGCGTTTTGGATTTATAAGCAGATAATTCCCTGTGCTTACTGCCCTTTCTTCCATAGGGCGGTATTGGGCTGAAAACACCTGTTTTGAGACTCTGCACAGAAAGTGTTTGCGGACTGCTGAATCCACACTCGGGTTTAAATCTGGAAGTTGAGTGCACACATTGACAACCATTCTGTTAGATAGCTGCGTTTTGGATTTAGAAGCAGAAATTTCCCTGTGCTTACTGCCCTTTCTTCCATAGGCCAGTATTGGGTTGAAAACGCCTGTTGTGAGACTCTGCACAGAGAGTGTTTGCAGACTGCTGAATCCGCACACGGGTTTAACTCTGGAAGTTGAGTGCACACATTGACAGCCGTTCTGTTAGGTAGCTGCGTTTTGGATTTAGAAGCGGGCATTTCCCTGTGCTTACTGCCCTTTCCTCCATAGGATGTTATTGGTCTGAAAACACCTGTTTTGAGACTCTGCACAGAAAGTGTTTGCAGACTGCTGAATCCACAAACGGCTTTAAATCTAGAAGTTGAGTGCACACATTGACAACCGTTCTGTTAGATAGCTGCGTTTTGTCTTTAGAAGCAGATATTTCCCTGTGCTTACTGCCATTTCTTCCATAGGCCGGTATTGGGCTGAAGACGCTTGTTTTGAGACTCTGCACAGAAAGTGTTTGCAGACTGCTGAATCCACACACGGGTTTAACTCTGGAAGTTCAGTGCACACATTGACAACCGTTCTGTTAGATAGCTGCGTTTTCGATTTAGAAGCAGATATTACCCTGTGCTTACTGCCCTTTCTTCCATAGGCCGGTATTGGGATGAAAACGCCTGTTTTGAGACTCTGCACAGAAAGTGTTTTCAGACTGCTGAATCCACACACGGGATTAACTCTGGAAGTTGAGTGCACACGTTGACAACCGTTCTGTTAGATAGCTGCGTTTTGGATTTAGAAGCAGATATTTCCCTGTGCTTGCTGCCCTTTCTTCCATAGGGCGGTATTGGGCTGAAAATGCCTGTTTTGAGACTCTGCACATAAAGTGTTTTCAGACTGCTGAATCCACACTCGGGTTTAACTCTGGAAGTTGAGTGCACACTTTGACAACCGTTCTGTTAGATAGCTGCGTTTTGGATTTAGAAGCAGAAATTTCCCTGTGCTTACTGCCCTTTCTTCCATAGGCCGGTATTGGGTTGAAAACGCCTGTTTTGAGACTCTGCACAGAGAGTGTTTGCAGACTGCTGAATCCACACTCGAGTTTAACTCTGGAAGTTGAGTGCACACATTGACAACCGTTCTGTTGGATAGCTGCGTTTTGGATTTAGAAGCAGAAATTTTCCTGTGCTTACTGCCCTTTCTTCCATGGGCCGGTATTGGGCTGAAAACGCCTGTTTTGTGACTCTGCACAAAAAGGGTTGGCAGACTGCTGAATCCACGCTAGGGTTTAACTCTGGAAGTTGAGTGCACACATTGACAACCGTTCTGTTAGATAGCTGCGTTTTGGATTTAGAAGCAGAAATTTCCCTGTGCTTACTGCCCTTTCTTCCATAGGCCGGTATAGTTCTGAAAACGCCTGTTTTGAGACTCTGCACAGAAAGTGTTTGAAGACTGCTGAATCCACACACGGGTTTAACTCTGGAAGTTGAGTGCACACATTGACAACCGTTCTGTTAGATAGCTGCGTTTTGGATTTAGAAGCAGAAATTTCCCTGTGCTTACTGCCCTTACTTCCATAGGCCGGTATTGGGCTGAAAAGTCCTGTTTTGAGACTCTGCACAGAAAGTGTTTGCAGACTGCTGAATCCACACACGGATTTAACTCTGGAAGTTGAGTGCACACCTTGACAACCATTCTGTTAGATAGCTGCGTTTTGGATTTAGAAGCAGATATTTCCCTGTGCTTGCTGCCCTTTCTTCCACATGCTGGTAGTGGGCTGAAAACGCCTGTTTTGATACTCTGCACAGAATATGTTTGCAGACTACTGAATCCACACACGGGTTTAACTCTGGAAGTTGAGTGCACACATTGACAACCGTTCTGTTAGAAAGCTGCATTTTGGATTTAGAAGCAGAAATTTCCCTGTGCTTACTGCCCTTTCTTCCATAGGCCGGTATTGGGCTGAAAACGCCTGTTTTGAGACTCTGCACAGAAAGTGTTTTCAGACTGCTGAATCCACACTCGGGTTTAACTCTGGAAGTTGAGTGCACACATTGACAACCGTTGTGTTAGATAGCTGTGTTTTGGATTTAGAAGCAGAAATTTCCCTGTGCTTACTTCCCTTTCTTCCATAGGCCGGTATTGGGTTAAAAACGCCTGTTTTGAGACTCTGCACAGAGAGTGTTTGCAGCCTGCTGAATCCACACACTGGTTTAACTCTGGAAGTTGAGTGCACACATTGACAGCCGTTCTGTTAGGTAGCTGCGTTTTGGATTTAGAAGCAGATATTTCCCTGTGCTTACTGCTCTTTCTTCCATAGGCCAGTATTGGGCTGAAAACGCCTGTTTTGAGACTCTGCACAGAAAGTGTTTGCAGTCTGCTCAATCCACACACCGATTTAACTCTGGAAGTTGAGTGCACACATTGAAAACCGTTCTGTTAGATAGCTGCATTTTGGATTTAGAAGCAGATATTTCCCTGTGCTTACTGCCCTTTCTTCCATACGCCGGTATTGGGCTGAAAACGCCTGTTTTGACACTCTGCACAGAAAGTGTTTGCAGACTGCTGAATCCACACACGGGTTTAACTCTGGAAGTTGAGTGCACACATTGTCAACAGTTCTGTTAGATAGCTGCGTTTCGGATTTAGAAGCAGATATTTTCCTGTGCTTACTGCCTTTTCTTCCATAGGCCGGTATGGGGCTAAAAACGCCTGTTTTGAGCCTCTGCACAGAAACTGTTTGCAGACTGCTGAATCCACACACGGGTTTAATTCTGGAAGTTGAGTGCACACATTGACAACCGTTCTGTTAGATAGCTGCGTTTTGGAGTTAGAAGCAGATATTTCCCTGTGCTTACTGCCCTTTCTTCCATAGGCCGGTATTGGGCTGAAAACTCCTCTTTTGAGACTCTGCACAGAAAGTGTTTGCAGACTGCTGAATCCACACTAGGGTTTAACTCTGGAAGTTGAGTACACATTTACAACCGTTCTGTTAGATAGCTGTGTTTAGGATTTAGAAGCAGATAATCCGCTGTGCTTACTTCCTTTCTTCCATATGCCGGTATTGGGCTGAAAACGCCTGTTTTGAGACTCTGCACAGAAATTGTTTGCAGACTGCTGAATCCACAGACGGGTTTAACTCTGGAAGGTGAGTGCACACATTGACAACCGTTCTGTTAGATAGCTGCGTTATGGATTTAGAAGCAGATATTCCCCTGTGCTTACTTCCTTTCTTCCGTATGGCGGTATTGGGCTGAAAACGCCTGTTTTGAGACTCTACACAGAAAGTGTTTGCAGTCTGCTCAATCCACACACCGATTTAACTCTGGAAGTTGAGTGCACACATTGACAACCATTCTGTTAGATAGCTGCGTTTTTGATTTAGAAGCAGATATTTCCCAGTGCTTACTGTCCTTTCTTCCATATGCTGGTATTGGGCTGAAAACGCCTGTTTTGAGACTCTGCACAGAAAGGGTTTGCAGACTGCTGAATACACACGCGGGTTTAACTGTGGAAGTTGAGTGCACACATTGACAACCGTTCTGTTAGATAGCTGCGTTTTCGATTCAGAAGCAGATATTTCCCTCTGCTTACTGCCCTTTCTTTCATAGGCCGGTATTGGGATGAAAACGCCTGTTTTGAGACTCTGCACAGAAAGTGTTTGCAGACTGCTGAATCCACACACGGGTTTAACTGTGGAAGTTGAGTGCACACATTGACAACCGTTCTGTTAGATAGCTGCGTTTTGGATTTAGAGGCACATACTTCCCTGTGCTTGCTGCCCTTTCTTCCATAGGGCGGTATTGGGCTGAAAACGCCTGTTTTGAGACTCTGCACAGAAAGTGTTTTCAGACTGCTGAATCTACACTCGGGTTTAACTCTGGAATTTGAGTTCACACATTGACAACCGTTCTGTTAGATAGCTGCGTTTTGGATTTAGAAGCAGAAATTTCCCTGTGCTTACTGCCCTTTCTTCCATAGGCCGGTATTGGGTTGAAAACGCCTGTTTTGAGACTCTACACAGCGAGTGTTTGCAAACTGCTGAATCCACACTCGGGTTTAACTCTGGAAGTTGAGTGCACACATTGACAACCATTCTGTTGGATAGCTGCGTTTTGGATTTAGAAGCAGAAATTTTCCTGTGCTTACTGACCTTTCTTCCATGGGCCGGTATTGGGCTGAAAACGCCTGTTTTGTGACTCTGCACAAAAAGGGTTTGCAGACTGCTGAATCCACACTCGGGTTTAACTCTGGAAGTTGAGTGCACACATTGACAACCGTTCTGTTAGATAGCTGCGTTTTGGATTTAGAAGCAGAAATTTCCCTGTGCTTACTGCCCTTTCTTCCATAGGCCGGTATAGTTCTGAAAACGCCTGTTTTGAGACTCTACACAGAAAGTGTTTGCAGACTGCTGAATCCACACACGGGTTTAACTCTGGAAGTTGAGTGCACACATTGACAACCGTTCTGTTAGATAGCTGCGTTTTGGATTTAGAAGCAGATATTTGCCTGTGCTTACTGCCCTTACTTCCATAGGCCGGTATTGGGCTGAAAATGCCTGTTTTGAGACTCTGCACAGAAAGTGTTTGCAGACTGCTGAATCCACACACGGATTTAACTCTGGAAGTTGAGTGCACACCTTGACAACCATTCTGTTAGATAGCTGCGTTTTGGATTTAAAGCAGATATTCCCAGGTGCTTACTGCCCTTTCTTCCATATGCTGGTATTGGGCTGAAAACGCCTGTTTTGAGACTCTGCACAGAATATGTTTTCAGACTACTAAATCCACACACGGGTTTAACTCTGGAAGTTGAGTGCACACATTGACAACCGTTCTGTTAGATAGCTGCATTTTGGATTTAGAAGCAGAAATTTCCCTGTGCTTACTGCCCTTTCTTCCATAGGCCGGTATTGGGCTGAAAACGCCTGTTTTGAGACTCTGCATAGAAAGTGTTTGCAGACTGCTGAATCCACACACGGGTTTAACTCTGGAAGTTGAGTGCACATATTGACAACCGTTCTGTTAGATAGCTGCGTTTTGGATTTAGAAGCAGATATTTCCCTGTGCTTACTGCCCTTTCTTCCATAGGCCGGTATTGGGCTGAAAACGCCTGTTTGAGACTCTGCACAGAAAGTGTTTGCAGACTGCTGAATCCACACACGGATTTAACTCTGGAAGTTGAGTGCACACATTGACAACCGTTGTGTTAGATAGCTGCGTTTTGGATTTAGAAGCAGATATTTCCCTATGCTTACTGCCCTTTCTTCCATAGGCTGGTATTGGGCTGAAAACGCCTGTTTTGAGACTCTGCACAAAAAGTGTGTGCAGACTGCTGAATCCACACACGGGTTTAACTCTGGAACTTGAGTGCACACATTGACAACCGTTCTGTTAGATAGCTGCGTTTTGGATTTAGAAGCAGATAATTCCCTGTGCTTACTGCCCTTTCTTCCATAGGGCGGTATTGGGCTGAAAACACCTGTTTTGAGACTCTGCACAGAAAGTGTTTGCAGACTGCTGAATCCACACTCGGGTTTAAATCTGGAAGTTGAGTGCACACATTGACAACCATTCTGTTAGATAGCTGCGTTTTGGATTTAGAAGCAGAAATTTCCCTGTGCTTACTGCCCTTTCTTCCATAGGCCGGTATTGGGTTGAAAACGCCTGTTTTGAGACTCTGCACAGAGAGTGTTTGCAGACTGCTGAATCCGCACACGGGTTTAACTCTGGAAGTTGAGTGCACACATTGACAGCCGTTCTGTTAGGTAGCTGCGTTTTGGATTTAGAAGCAGACATTTCCCTGTGCTTACTGCGCTTTCCTCCATAGGATGTTATTGGTCTGAAAACACCTGTTTTGAGACTCTGAACAGAAAGTGTTTGCAGACTGATGAATCCACAAACGGCTTTAAATCTAGAAGTTGAGTGCACACATTGACAACCGTTCTGTTAGATAGCTGCGTTTTGGATTTAGAAGCAGATATTTCCCTGTGCTTACTGCCCTTTCTTCCATAGGCCGGTATTGGGCTGAAAACGCCTGTTTTGAGACTCTGCACAGAAAGTGTTTGCAGTCTGCTCATTCCACACACCGATTTAACTCTGGAATTTCAGTGCACACATTGACAACCGTTCTGTTAGATAGCTGCGTTTTCGATTTAGAAGCAGATATTACCCTGTGCTTAATGCCCTTTCTTCCAAAGGCCGGTATTGGGATGAAAACGCCTGTTTTGAGACTCTGCACAGAAAGTGTTTTCAGACTGCTGAATCCACACACGGGTTTAACTCTGGAAGTTGTGTGCACACGTTGACAACCGTTCTGTTAGTTAGCTTCGTTTTGGATTTAGAAGCAGATATTTCCCTGTGCTTGCTGCCCTTTCTTCCATAGGGCGGTATTGGGCTGAAAACGCCTGTTTTGAGACTCTGCACATAAAGTGTTTTCACACTGCTGAATCCACACTCGGGTTTAACTCTGGAAGTTGAGTGCACACATTGACAACCGTTCTGTTAGATAGCTGCGTTTTGGATTTAGAAGCAGAAATTTCCCTGTGCTTACTGCCCTTTCTTCCATAGGCCGGTATTGGGTTGAAAACGCCTGTTTTGAGACTCTGCACAGAGAGTGTTTGCAGACTGCTGAATCCACACTCGAGTTTAACTCTGGAAGTTGAGTGCACACATTGGCAACCGTTCTCTTGGATAGCTGCGTTTTGGATTTAGAAGCAGAAATTTTCCTGTGCTTACTGCCCTTTCTTCCATGGGCCGGCATTGGGCCGAAAACGCCTGTTTTGTGACTCTGCACAAAAAGGGTTGGCAGACTGCTGAATCCACACTCGGGTTTAACTCTGGAAGTTAAGTGCACATATTGGCAACCGTTCTGTTAGATAGCTGCGTTTTGGATTTAGAAGCAGAAATTTCCCTGTGCTTACTGCCCTTTCTTCCATAGGCCTGTATAGTTCTGAAAACGCCTGTTTTGAGACTCTGCACAGAAAGTGTTTGAAGACTGCTGAATCCACACACGGGTTTATCTCTGGAAGTTGAGTGCACACATTGACAACCGTTTTGTTATATAGTTGCGTTTTGGATTTAGAAGCAGATATTTACCTGTGCTTACTGCCCTTTCTTCCATAGGCCGGTATTGGGCTGAAAACCCCTGTTTTGAGACTCTGCACAGAAAGTGTTTGCAGACTGCTGAATCCACACACGGATTTAACTCTGGAAGTTGAGTGCACACCTTGACAACCATTCTGTTAGATAGCTGCATTTTGGATTTAGAAGCAGATATTTCCCTGTGCTTACTGCCCTTTCTTCCATATGCTGGTAGTGGGCTGAAAACGCCTGTTTTGAGACTCTGCACAGAATATGTTTGCAGACTACTGAATCCACACACGGGTTTAACTCTGGAAGTTGAGTGCACACATTGACAACCGTTCTGTTAGATACCTGCATTTTGAATTTAGAAGCAGAAATTTCCCTGTGCTTACTGCCCTTTCTTCCATAGTCCGGTATTGGGCTGAAAAGGCTTGTTTTGAGACTCTGCACAGAAAGTGTTTGCAGACTGCTGAATCCACACACGGGTTTAACTCTGGAAGTTGAGTGCACACATTGACAACCGTTCTGTTAGATAGCTGCGTTTTGGATTTAGAAGCAGATATTTCCCTGTGCTTACTGCCCTTTCTTCCATAGGCCGGTATTGGGCTGAAAACGCCTGTTTTGAGACTCTGCACAGAAAGTGTTTACAGACTGCTGAATCCACACTCGGGTTTAATTCTGGAAGTTGAGTGCACACATTGACAACCGTTGTGTTAGAGAGCTGTGTTTTGGATTTAGAAGCAGAAATTTCCCTGTGCTTACTGCCCTTTCTACCATAGGCCGGTATTGGGTTGAAAACGCCTGTTTTGAGACTCTGCACAGAGAGTGTTTGCAGCCTGCTGAATCCACACACGGGTTTAACTCTGGAAGTTGAGTGCACACATTGACAGCCGTTCTGTTAGGTAGCTGCGTTTTGGATTTAGAAGCAGACATTTCCTTGTGCTTACTGCCCTTTCTTCCATAGGCCGGTATTGGTCTGAAAACACCTGTTTTGAGACTCTGCACAGAAAGTGTTTGCAGACTGCTGAATCCACACCCAGCTTTAACTTTAGAAGTTGAGTGCACACATTGACAACCGTTCTGTTAGATAGCTGCGTTTTGGATTTAGAAGCAGATATTTCCCTGTGCTTACTTCCCTTTATTCCATAAGCCGGTATTGGGCTGAAAACGCCTGTTTTGCGACTCTGCACAGAAAATGTGTGCAGACTGCTGAATACACACACGGGTTGAACTCTGGAAGTTGAGTGCACACATTGACAACCGTTCTGTTAGATAGCTGCGTTTTGGATTTAGATGCAGATAATTCCCTGTGCTTACTACCCTTTCTTCCATAGGCCTGTATAGTTCTGAAAACGCCTGTTTTGAGACTCTGCACAGAAAGTGTTTGAAGACTGCTGAATCCACACACTGGTTTAACTCTGGAAGTTGAGTGCACACATTGACAACCGTTTTGTTAGATAGCTGCGTTTTGGATTTAGAAGCAGATATTTCCCTGTGCTTACTTCCCTTTATTCCATAGGCCGGTATTGGGCTGAAAACACCTGTTTTGAGACTCTGCACAGAAAGTGTTTGCAGACTGCTGAATCCACACTCGGGTTTAAATCTGGAAGTTGAGTGCACACATTGACAACCATTCTGTTAGATAGCTGCGTTATGGATTTAGAAGCAGATATTCCCCTGTGCTTACTTCCTTTCTTCCATATGCCGGTATTGGACTGAAAACGCCTGTTTTGAGACTCTGCACAGAAAGTGTTTGCAGACTGCTGAATCCACACTAGGGTTTAACTCTGGAACTTGAGTGCACACATTGACAACAGTTCTGTTAGATAGCTGTGTTTTGGATTTAGAAGCAGGTAATCCGCTGTGCTTGCTTCCTTTCTTCTATATGCCGGTATTGTGCTGAAAACGCCTGTTTTGAAACTCTGCACAGAAAGTGTTTGCAGACTGCTGAATCCACATAGGGTTTAACTCTGGAAGGTGAGTGCACACATTGACAACCGTTCTGTTAGATAGCTGCGTTATGGATTTAGAAGCAGATATTCCCCTGTGCTTACTTCCTTTCTTCCATATGGCGGTATTGGGCTGAAAACGCCTGTTTTGAGACTCTGCACAGAGAGTGTTTACAGACTGCTGAATCCACACACGGGTTTAACTCTGGAAGTTGAGTGCACACATTGACAGCCGTTCTGTTAGGTAGCTGCGTTTTGGATTTAGAAGCAGACATTTCCCTGTGCTTACTGCCCTTTCTTCCATAGGCCGGTATTGGTCTGAAAACACCTGTTTTGAGACTCTGCACAGAAAGTGTTTGCAGACTGCTGAATCCACACACGGGTTTAAATCTGGAAGTTGAGTGCACACATTGACAACCGTTCTGTTAGATAGCTGCGTTTTGGATTTAGAGGCACATATTTCCCTGTGCTTGCTGCCCTTTCTTCCATAGGGCGGTATTGGGCTGAAAACGCCTGTTTTGAGACTCTGCACAGAAAGTGTTTTCAGACTCCTGAATCCACACTCGGGTTTAACTCTGGAAGTTGAGTGCACACATTGACAACCGTTCTGTTAGATAGCTGCGTTTTGGATTTAGAAGCAGATATTTCCCTATGCTTACTGCCATTTCTTCCATAGGCCGGTATTGGGCTGAAAACGCCTGTTTTGAGACTCTGCACAGAAAGTGTCTGCAGACTGCTGAATACACACACGGGTTTAACTCTGGAAGTTGAGTGCACACATTGCCAACCGTTCTGTTAGATAGCTGCGTTTTGGATTTAGAAGCAGATAATTCCCTGTGCCTACGGCCCTTTCTTCCATAGGGCGGTATTGGGCTGAAAACACCTGTTTTGAGACTCTGCACAGAAAGTGTTTGCAGACTGCTGAATCCACACTCGGGTTTAAATCTGGAAGTTGAGTGCACACATTGACAACCATTCTGTTAGATAGCTGCGTTTTGGATTTAGAAGCAGAAATTTCCCTGTGCTTACTGCCCTTTCTTCCATAGGCCGGTATTGGGTAGAAAACGCCTGTTTTGAGACTCTGCACAGAAAGTGTTTGCAGACTGCTGAATCCACACACGGGTTTAACTCTGGAAGTTGAGTGCACACATTGACAACCGTTCTGTTAGATAGCTGCGTTTTGGATTTAGAAGCAGAAATTTTCCTGTGCTTACTGCCCTTTCTTCCATAGGCCGGTATTGGGCTGAAAACGCCTGTTTTGAGACTCTGCACAGAAAGTGTTTGCAGACTGCTGAATCCACACACGGGTTTAACTCTGGAAGCTGAGTGCACACATTGACAACCGTTCTGTTAGATAGCTGCGTTTTGGATTTAGAAGCAGATATTTCCCTGTGCTTACTCCCCTTTCTTCCATAGGCCGGTATTGGGCTGAAAACGCCTCTTTTGAGACTCTGCACAGAAAGTGTTTGCAGACTGCTGAATCCACACACGGGTTTAACTCTGGAAGTTGAGTGCACACATTGACAACCGTTCTGTTAGATTGCTGCGTTTTGGATTTAGAAGCAGATATTTCCCTTTGCTTACTGCCCTTTCTTCCATAGGCCGGTATTGGGTTGAAAACGCCTGTTTTGAGACTCTGCACAGAAAGTGTTTGCAGTCTGCTGAATCCACACACGGGTTTAACTCTGGAAGTTGAGTGCACACATTGACAACCATTCTGTTAGATAGCTGCGTTTTGGATTTAGAAGCAGATAATTCCCTGTGCTTACTGCCCTTTCTTACATAGGCCAGTATTGGGCTGAAAACGCCTGTTTTGAGACTCTGCACAGAAAGTGTTTGCAGACTGTTGAATCCACACACGGGTTTAACTCTGGAAGTTGACTGCACACATTGACAACCGTTCTGTTAGATAGCTGCGTTTTGGATTTAGAAGCAGATATTTCCCTGTGCTTACTGCCCTTTCTTCCATAGGCCGGTATTGGGCTGAAAACGCCTGTTTTGAGACTCTGCACAGAAAGTGTTTGCAGACTTCTGAATCCACAGACGGGTTTAACTCCGGAAGTTGAGTGCACACATGACAACCGTTCTGTTAGATAGCTGCGTTTTGGATTTAGAAGCAGATATTTCCCTGTGCTTACTGCCCTTTCTTCCATAGGGCGGTATTGGGCTGAAAACGCCTGTTTTGAGACTCTGCACAGAATGTGTTTTCAAACTGCTGAATCCACACTCGGGTTTAACTCTGGAAGTTGAGTGCAAACATTGACAACCGTTCTGTTAGATAGCTGCGTTTTGGATTTAGAAGCAGAAATTTCCCTGTGCTTACTGCCCTTTCTTCCATAGGCCGGTATTGGGGTGAAAACGCCTGTTTTGAGACTCTGCACAGAGAGTGTTTGCAGACTGCTGAATCCACACACAGGTTTTACTCTGGAAGTTGAGTGCACACATTGACAGCCGTTCTGTTAGGTAGCTGCGTTTTGGATTTAGAAGCAGACATTTCCCTGTGCTTACTGCCCTTTCTTACATAGGCCGGTATTGGTCTGAAAACACCTGTTTTGAGACACTGCACAGAAAGTGTTTCCAGACTGCTGAATCCACACACGGCTTTAACTCTAGAAGTTGAGTGCAAACATTGACAACCGTTCTGTTAGAAAGCTGCGTTTTGGATTTAGAAGCAGATATTTCCCTGTGCTTACTGCCCTTTCTTCCATAGGCCGGTATTGGGCTGAAAACGCCTGTTTTGAGACTCTGCACAGAAAGTGTTTGCAGACTGCTGAATCCACACACGGGTTTAACTCTGGAAGTTGAGTGCACACATTGACAACCGTTCTGTTAGATAGCAGCTTTTTGGATTTAGAAGCAGACATTTCCCTGTGCTTACTGCCCTTTCTTCCATAGGCCGGTATTGGTCTGAAAACACCTGTTTTGAGACTCTGCACAGAAAGTGTTTCCACACTGCTGAATCCACACCCAGCTTTAACTTTAGAAGTTGAGTGCACACGTTGACAACCGTTCTGTTAGATAGCTGCGTTTTGGATTTAGAAGCAGAAATTTCCCTGTGCTTACTGCCCTTTCTTCCATAGGCCGGTATTGGGCTGAAAACGCCTGTTATGAGACTCTGCACAGAAAGTGTTTGCAGACTGCTGAATCCACACACGGGTTTAACTCTGGAAGTTGAGTGCACACATTGCCAACCGTTCTGCTAGATAGCTGCGTTTTGGATTTAGAAGCAGATAATTCCGTGTGCTTACTGCCCTTTCTTCCATAGGGCGGTATTGGGCTGAAAACACCTGTTTTGAGACTCTGCACAGAAAGTGTTTGCAGACTGCTGAATCCACACACGGATTTAACTCTGGAAGTTGAGTGTACACCTTTACAACCATTCTGTTAGATAGCTGCGTTTTGGATTTAGAAGCAGATATTTCCCTGTGCTTACTGCCCTTTCTTCCATTGGCCGTTATTGGGTTGAAAACGCCTGTTTTGAGACTCTGCACAGAGAGTGTTTGCAGACTGCTGAATCCACACACGGGTTTAACTCTGGAAGTTGAGTGCACACATTGACAGCCGTTTTGTTAGGTAGCTGCGTTTTCGATTTAGAAGCAGATATTTCCCTGTGCTTTCTGCCCTTTCTTCCATGGGCCGGTATTGGGCTGAAAACGCCTGTTTTGTGACTCTGCACAAAAAAGGTTGGCAGACTGCTGAATCCACACTCGGGTTTAACTCTGGAAGTTGAGTGCACACATTGACAACCGTTCTGTTAGATAGCTGCGTTTTGGATTTAGAAGCAGAAATTTCCCTGTGCTTACTGCCCTTTCTTCCATAGGCCGGTATGGTTCTGAAAACGCCTGTTTTGAGACTCTGCACAGAAAGTGTTTGAAGACTGCTGAATCCACACACGGGTTTAACTCTGGAAGTTGAGTGCACACATTGACAACCGTTCTGTTAGATAGCTGCGTTTTGGATTTAGAAGCAGATATTTACCTGTGCTTACTGCCCTTTCTTCCATAGGCCGGTATTGGGCTGAAAACCCCTGTTTTGAGACTCTGCACAGAAAGTGTTTGCAGACTGCTGAATCCACACAAGGAATTTAACTCTGGAAGTTGAGTGCACACCTTGACAACCATTCTGTTAGATAGCTGCATTTTGGATTTAGAAGCAGATATTTCCCTGTGCTTGCTGCCCTTTCTTCCACATGCTGGTAGTGGGCTGAAAACGCCTGTTTTGATACTCTGCACAGAATATGTTTGCAGACTACTGAATCCACACACGGGTTTAACTCTGGAAGTTGAGTGCACACATTGACAACCGTTCTGTTAGATAGCTGCATTTTGGATTTAGAAGCAGATATTTCCCTGTGCTTACTGCCCTTTCTTCCATAGGCCGGTATTGAGCTGAAAACGCCTGTTTTGAGACTCTGCACAGAAAGTGTTTGCAGACTGCTGAATCCACACACGGGTTTAACTCTGGAAGTTGAGTGCACACATTGACAACCGTTCTGTTAGTTAGCTGCGTTTTGGATTTAGAAGCAGATATTTCCCTGTGCTTACTGCCCTTTCTTCCATAGGCCGGTATTGGGCTGAAAACGCCTGTCTGAGACTCTGCACAGAAAGTGTTTGCAGACTGCTGAATCCACACACGGATTTAACTCTGGAAGTTGAGTGCACACATTGACAACCGTTCTGTTAGATAGCTGCGTTTTGGATTTAGAAGCAGATATTTCCCTGTGCTTACTGCCCTTTCTTTCATAGGCTGGTAATGGGCTGAAAACGCCTGTTTTGAGACTCTGCACAAAAAGTGTGTGCAGACTGCTGAATCCACACACGGGTTTTACTCTGGAACTTGAGTGCACACATTGACAACCGTTCTGTTAGATAGCTGCGTTTTGGATTTAGAAGCAGATAATTCCCTGTGCTTACTGCCCTTTCTTCCATAGGGCGGTATTGGGCTGAAAACACCTGTTTTGAGACTCTGCACAGAAAGTGTTTGCAGACTGCTGAATGCACACTCTGGTTTAAATCTGGAAGTTGAGTGCACACATTGACAACCATTCTGTTAGATAGCTGCGTTTTGGATTTAGAAGCAGAAATTTCCCTGTGCTTACTGCCCTTTCTTCCATAGGCCGGTATTGGGTTGAAAACGCCTGTTGTGAGACTCTGCACAGAGAGTGTTTGCAGACTGCTGAATCCGCACACGGGTTTAACTCTGGAAGTTGAGTGCACAGATTGACAGCCGTTCTGTTAGGTAGCTGCGTTTTGGAATTAGAAGCAGACATTTCCCTGTGCTTACTGCCCTTTCCTCCATAGGATGTTATTGGTCTGAAAACACCTGTTTTGAGACTCTGCACAGAAAGTGTTTGCAGACTACTGAATCCACAAACGGCTTTAAATCTAGAAGTTGATTGCACACATTGACAACCGTTCTGTTAGATAGCTGCGTTTTGTATTTAGAAGCAGATATTTCCCTGTGCTTACTGCCCTTTCTTCCATAGGCCGGTATTGGGCTGAAAACCCCTATTTTGAGACTCTGCACAGAAAGTGTTTGCAGTCTGCTCATTCCACACACCGATTTAACTCTGGAAGTTGAGTGCACACATTGACAACCATTCTGTTAGATAGCTGCGTTTTTGATTTAGAAGAAGATATTTCCCAGTGCTTACTGCCCTTTCTTCCATATGCTGGTATTGGGCTGAAAACGCCTGTTTTGAGACTCTGCACAAAAAGTGTTTGCAGACTGCTGAATCCACACACGGGTTTAACTCTGGAAGTTCAGTGCACACATTGACAACCGTTCTGTTAGATAGCTGCGTTTTCGATTTAGAAGCAGATATTACCCTGTGCTTACTGCCCTTTCTTCCATAGGCCGGTATTGGGATGAAATCGCCTGTTTTGAGACTCTGCACAGAAACTGTTTTCAGACTGCTGAATCCACACATGGGATTAACTCTGGAAGTTGAGTGCACACGTTGACAACCGTTCTGTTAGATAGCTGCGTTTTGGATTTAGAAGCAGATATTTCCCTGTGCTTGCTGCCCTTTCTTTCATAGGGCGGTATTGGGCTGAAAACGCCTGTTTTGAGACTCTGCACATAAAGTGTTTTCAGACTGCTGAATCCACACTCGGGTTTAACTCTGGAAATTGAGTGCACACATTGACAACCGTTCTGTTAGATAGCTGCGTTTTGGATTTAGAAGCAGAAATTTCCCTGTGCTTACTGCCCTTTCTTCCATAGGCCGGTATTGGGTTGAAAACGCCTGTATTGAGACTCTGCACAGAAAGTGTTTGAAGACTGCTGAATCCACACACGGGTTTAACTCTGGAAGTTGAGTGCACACATTGACAACCGTTCTGTTAGATAGCTGCGTTTTGGATTTAGAAGCAGATATTTACCTGTGCTTACTGCCCTTACTTCCATAGGCCGGTACTGGGCTGAAAACCCCTGTTTTGAGACTCTGCACAGAAAGTGTTTGCAGACTTCTGAATCCACACACGGATTTAACTCTGGAAGTTGAGTGCACACCTTGACAACCATTCTGTTAGATAGCTGCGTTTTGGATTTAGAAGCAGATATTTCCCTGTACTTGCTGCCCTTTCTTCCACATGCTGGTAGTGGGCTGAAAACGCCTGTTTTGATACTCTGCACAGAATATGTTTGCAGACTACTGAATCCACACACGGGTTTAACTCTGGAAGTTGAGTGCACACATTGACAACCGTTCTGTTAGATAGCTGCATTTTGGATTTAGAAGCAGAAATTTCCCTGTGCTTACTGCCCTTTCTTCCATAGGCCGGTATTGGGCTGAAAACGCCTGTTTTGAGACTCTGCACAGAAAGTGTTTGCAGACTGCTGAATCCACACACGGGCTTAACTCTGGAAGTTGAGTGCACACATTGAAAACCGTTCTGTTAGATAGCTGCGTTTTGGATTTAGAAGCAGAAATTTCCCTGTGCTTACTGCCCTTTCTTCCATAGGCCGGTATTGGGCTGAAAACGCCTGTTTTGAGACTCTGCACAGAAAGTGTTTTCAGACTGCTGAATCCACACTCGGGTTTAACTCTGGAAGTTGAGTGCACACATTGACAACCGTTGTGTTAGATAGCTGTGTTTTGGATTTAGAAGCAGAAATTTCCCTGTGCTTACTGCCCTTTCTTCCATAGGCCGGTATTGGGCTGAAAACGACTGTTTTGAGACTCTGCACAGAAAGTGTTTGCAGACTGTTGAATCCACACACGGGTTTAACTCTGGAAGTTGTCTGCACACATTGACAACCGTTCTGTTAGATAGCTGCGTTTTGGATTTAGAAGCAGATATTTCCCTGTGCTTTCTGCCCTTTCTTCCATAGGCCGGTATTGGGCTGAAAACGCCTGTTTTGAGACTCTGCACAGAAAGTGTTTGCAGACTTCTGAATCCACAGACGGGTTTAACTCTGGAAGTTGAGTGCACACATGACAACCGTTCTGTTAGATAGCTGCGTTTTGGATTTAGAAGCACATATTTCCCTGTGCTTACTGCCCTTTCTTCCATAGGGCGGTATTGGGCTGAAAACGCCTGTTTTGAGACTCTGCACAGAAAGTGTTTTCAAACTGCTGAAACCACACTCGGGTTTAACTCTGGAAGTTGAGTGCAAACATTGACAACCGTTCTGTTAGATAGCTGCGTTTTGGATTTAGAAGCAGAAATTTCCCTGTGCTTACTGCCCTTTCTTCCATAGGCCGGTATTGGGTTGAAAACGCCTGTTTTGAGACTCTGCACAGAGAGTGTTTGCAGCCTGCTTAATCCACACACGGGTTTAACTCTGGAAGTTGAGTGCACACATTGACTGCCGTTCTGTTGGGTAGCTGCGTTTTGGATTTAGAAGCAGACATTTCCCTGTGCTTACTGCATTTTCTTCCATGGGCCGGTATTGGTCTGAAAACACCTGTTTTGAGACTCTGCACAGAAAGTGTTTCCACACTGCTGAATCCACACCCAGCTTTAACTTTAGAAGTTCAGTGCACACATTGACAACCGTTCTGTTAGATAGCTGCGTTATGGATTTAGAAGCAGATATTTCCCTGTGCTTACTGCCCTTTCTTCCATAGGGCGGTATTGGGCTGAAAACGCCTGTTTTGAGACTCTGCACAGAAAGTGTGTGCAGACTGCTGAATCCACACACGGATTTAACTCTGGAAGTTGAGTGCACACATTGCCAACCGTTCTGTTAGATAGCTGCGTTTTGGATTTAGAAGCAGATATTTCCCTGTGCTTACTGCCCTTTCTTCCATTGGCCGGTATTGGGTTGAAAACGCCTGTTTTGAGACTCTGCACAGAGAGTGTTTGCAGACTGCTGAATCCACACACGGGTTTAACTCTGGAAGTTGAGTGCACACTTTGACAGACGTTCTGTTAGGTAGCTGCGTTTTCGATTTAGAAGCAGATATTTCCCTGTGCTTTCTGCCCTTTCTTCCGTAGGCCGGTATTGGGCTGAAAACGCCTGTTTTGAGACTCTGCACAGAAAGTGTTTGCAGACTGCTGAATCCACACACGGATTTAACTCTGGATGTTGTGTGCACACATTGACAACCGTTCTGTTAGATAGCTGCGTTTTGGATTTAGAAGCAGATATTTGCCTGTGCTTACTGCCCTTTCTTCCATAGGCCGGTATTGGGCTGAAAACGCCTGTTTTGAGACTCTATACAGAAAGTGTTTGCAGACTCCTGAATCCACACACGGGTTTAACTCTGGAAGTTGAGTTCACACATTGACAACCGTTCTGTTAGAGAGCTGCGTTTTGGATTTAGAAGCAGATATTTCCCTGTACTTACTGCCCTTTCTTCCATAGGCCGGTATTGGGTTGAAAACGCCTGTTTTGAGACTCTGCACAGAAAGTGTTTGCAGACTGCTGAATCCACACACGGGTTTAACTCTGGAAGTTGAGTGCACACATTGACAACCATTCTTTTAGAAAGCTGCGTTTTGGATTTAGAAGCAGATAATTCCCTGTGCTTACTGCCCTTTCTTCCATAGGCCAGTATTGGGCTGAAAACGCCTGTTTTGAGACTCTGCACAGAAAGTGTTTGCAGACTGTTGAATCCACACACGGGTTTAACTCTCGAAGTTGACTGCACACAATGATAACCGTTCTGTTAGATAGCTGCGTTTTGGATTTAGAAGCAGATATTTCCCTGTGCTTGCTGCCCTTTCTTCCATAGGGCGGTATGGGGCTGAAAATGCCTGTTTTGAGACTCTGCACATAAAGTGTTTTCAGACTGCTGAATCCACACTCGGGTTTAACTCTGGAAATTGAGTGCACACATTGACAACCGTTCTGTTAGATAGCTGCGTTTTGGATTTAGAAGCAGAAATTTCCCTGTGCTTACTGCCCTTTCTTCCATAGGCCGGTATGGTTCTGAAAACGCCTGTTTTGAGACTCTGCACAGAAAGTGTTTGAAGTCTGCTGAATCCACACACGGGTTTAACTCTGGAAGTTGAGTGCACACATTGACAACCGTTCTGTTAGATAGCTGCGTTTTGGATTTAGAAGCAGATATTTCCCTGTGCTTACTGCCCTTACTTCCATAGGCCGGTATTGGGCTGAAAACCCCTGTTTTGAGACTCTGCACAGAAAGTGTTTGCAGACTGCTGAATCCACACAAGGATTTAACTCTGGAAGTTGAGTGCACACCTTGACAACCATTCTGTTAGATAGCTGCATTTTGGATTTAGAAGCAGATATTTCCCTGTGCTTGCTGCCCTTTCTTCCACATGCTGGTAGTGGGCTGAAAACGCCTGTTTTGATACTCTGCACAGAATATGTTTGCAGACTACTGAATCCACACACGGGTTTAACTCTGGAAGTTGAGTGCACACATTGACAACCGTTCTGTTAGATAGCTGCATTTTGGATTTAGAAGCAGATATTTCCCTGTGCTTACTGCCCTTTCTTCCATAGGCCGGTATTGAGCTGAAAACGCCTCTTTTGAGACTCTGCACAGAAAGTGTTTGCAGACTGCTGAATCCACACACGGGTTTAACTCTGGAAGTTGAGTGCACACATTGACAACCGTTCTGTTAGATAGCTGCGTTTTGGATTTAGAAGCAGATATTTCCCTGTGCTTACTGCCCTTTCTTCCATAGGCCGGTATTGGGCTGAAAACGCCTGTTTGAGACTCTGCACAGAAAGTGTTTGCAGACTGCTGAATCCACACACGGATTTAACTCTGGAAGTTGAGTGCACACATTGACAACCGTTCTGTTAGATAGCTGCGTTTTGGATTTAGAAGCAGATATTTCCCTGTGCTTACTGCCCTTTCTTTCATAGGCTGGTATTGGGCTGAAAACGCCTGTTTTGAGACTCTGCACAAAAAGTGTGTGCAGACTGCTGAATCCACACACGGGTTTTACTCTGGAACTTGAGTGCACACATTGACAACCGTTCTGTTAGATTGCTGCGTTTTGGATTTAGAAGCAGATAATTCCCTGTGCTTACTGCCCTTTCTTCCATAGGGCGGTATTGGGCTGAAAACACCTGTTTTGAGACTCTGCACAGAAAGTGTTTGCAGACTGCTGAATGCACACTCTGGTTTAAATCTGGAAGTTGAGTGCACACATTGACAACCATTCTGTTAGATAGCTGCGTTTTGGATTTAGAAGCAGAAATTTCCCTGTGCTTACTGCCCTTTCTTCCATAGGCCGGTATTGGGTTGAAAACGCCTGTTGTGAGACTCTGCACAGAGAGTGTTTGCAGACTGCTGAATCCGCACACGGGTTTAACTCTGGAAGTTGAGTGCACACATTGACAGCCGTTCTGTTAGGTAGCTGCGTTTTGGAATTAGAAGCAGACATTTCCCTGTGCTTACTGCCCTTTCCTCCATAGGATGTTATTGGTCTGAAAACACCTGTTTTGAGACTCTGCACAGAAAGTGTTTGCAGACTTCTGAATCCACAAACGGCTTTAAATCTAGAAGTTGAGTGCACACATTGACAACCGTTCTGTTAGATAGCTGCGTTTTGTATTTAGAAGCAGATATTTCCCTGTGCTTACTGCCCTTTCTTCCATAGGCCGGTATTGGGCTGAAAACGCCTATTTTGAGACTCTGCACAGAAAGTGTTTGCAGTCTGCTCATTCCACACACCGATTTAACTCTGGAAGTTGAGTGCACACATTGAAAACCATTCTGTTAGATAGCTGCGTTTTTGATTTAGAAGAAGATATTTCCCAGTGCTTACTGCCCTTTCTTCCATATGCTGGTATTGGGCTGAAAACGCCTGTTTTGAGACTCTGCACAAAAAGTGTTTGCAGACTGCTGAATCCACACACGGGTTTAACTCTGGAAGTTCAGTGCACACATTGACAACCGTTCTGTTAGATAGCTGCGTTTTCGATTTAGAAGCAGATATTACCCTGTGCTTACTGCCCTTTCTTCCATAGGCCGGTATTGGGATGAAATCGCCTGTTTTGAGACTCTGCACAGAAACTGTTTTCAGACTGCTGAATCCACACATGGGATTAACTCTGGAAGTTGAGTGCACACGTTGACAACCGTTCTGTTAGATAGCTGCGTTTTGGATTTAGAAGCAGATATTTCCCTGTGCTTGCTGCCCTTTCTTCCATAGGGCGGTATTGGGCTGAAAACGCCTGTTTTGAGACTCTGCACATAAAGTGTTTTCAGACTGCTGAATCCACACTCGGGTTTAACTCTGGAAATTGAGTGCACACATTGACAACCGTTCTGTTAGATAGCTGCGTTTTGGATTTAGAAGCAGAAATTTCCCTGTGCTTACTGCCCTTTCTTCCATAGGCCGGTATTGGGTTGAAAACGCCTGTTTTGAGACTCTGCACAGAAAGTGTTTGAAGACTGCTGAATCCACACACGGGTTTAACTCTGGAAGTTGAGTGCACACATTGACAACCGTTCTGTTAGATAGCTGCGTTTTGGATTTAGAAGCAGATATTTACCTGTGCTTACTGCCCTTACTTCCATAGGCCGGTACTGGGCTGAAAACCCCTGTTTTGAGACTCTGCACAGAAAGTGTTTTCAAACTGCTGAAACCACACTCGGGTTTAACTCTGGAAGTTGAGTGCAAACATTGACAACCGTTCTGTTAGATAGCTGCGTTTTGGATTTAGAAGCAGAAATTTCCCTGTGCTTACTGCCCTTTCTTCCATAGGCCGGTATTGGGTTGAAAACGCCTGTTTTGAGACTCTGCACAGAGAGTGTTTGCAGCCTGCTGAATCCACACACGGGTTTAACTCTGGAAGTTGAGTGCACACATTGACAGCCGTTCTGTTGGGTAGCTGCGTTTTGGATTTAGAAGCAGACATTTCCCTGTGCTTACTGCACTTTCTTCCATAGGCCGGTATTGGTCTGAAAACACCTGTTTTGAGACTCTGCACAGAAAGTGTTTCCACACTGCTGAATCCACACCCAGCTTTAATTTTAGAAGTTCAGTGCACACATTGACAACCGTTCTGTTAGATAGCTGCGTTATGGATTTAGAAGCAGATATTTCCCTGTGCTTACTGCCCTTTCTTCCATAGGGCGGTATTGGGCTGAAAACGCCTGTTTTGAGACTCTGCACAGAAAGTGTGTGCAGACTGCTGAATCCACACACGGATTTAACTCTGGAAGTTGAGTGCACACATTGCCAACCGTTCTGTTAGATAGCTGCGTTTTGGATTTAGAAGCAGATATTTCCCTGTGCTTACTGCCCTTTCTTCCATTGGCCGGTATTGGGTTGAAAACGCCTGTTTTGAGACTCTGCACAGAGAGTGTTTTCAGACTGCTGAATCCACACACGGGTTTAACTCTGGAAGTTGAGTGCACACATTGACAGCCGTTCTGTTAGGTAGCTGCGTTTTCGATTTAGAAGCAGATATTTCCCTGTGCTTTCTGCCCTTTCTTCCGTAGGCCGGTATTGGGCTGAAAACGCCTGTTTTGAGACTCTGCACAGAAAGTGTTTGCAGACTGCTGAATCCACACACGGATTTAACTCTGGATGTTGTGTGCACACATTGACAACCGTTCTGTTAGATAGCTGCGTTTTGGATTTAGAAGCAGATATTTGCCTGTGCTTACTGCCCTTTCTTCCATAGGCCGGTATTGGGCTGAAAACGCCTGTTTTGAGACTCTATACAGAAAGTGTTTGCAGACTCCTGAATCCACACACGGGTTTAACTCTGGAAGTTGAGTTCACACATTGACAACCGTTCTGTTAGAGAGCTGCGTTTTGGATTTAGAAGCAGATATTTCCCTGTACTTACTGCCCTTTCTTCCATAGGCCGGTATTGGGTTGAAAACGCCTGTTTTGAGACTCTGCACAGAAAGTGTTTGCAGACTGCTGAATCCACACACGGGTTTAACTCTGGAAGTTGAGTGCACACATTGACAACCATTCTTTTAGATAGCTGCGTTTTGGATTTAGAAGCAGATAATTCCCTGTGCTTACTGCCCTTTCTTCCATAGGCCAGTATTGGGCTGAAAACGCCTGTTTTGAGACTCTGCACAGAAAGTGTTTGCAGACTGTTGAATCCACACACGGGTTTAACACTCGAAGTTGACTGCACACAATGATAATCGTTCTGTTAGATAGCTGCGTTTTGGATTTAGAAGCAGATATTTCCCTGTGCTTACTGCCCTTTCTTCCATAGGCCGGTATTGGGCTGAAAACGCCTGTTTTGAGACTCTGCACAGAACGTGTTTGCAGTCTGCTCAATCCACACCCCGATTTAACTCTGGAAGTTGAGTGCACACATTGACAACCGTTCTGTTAGATAGCTGCGTTTTGGATTTAGAAGCAGATATGTGCCTGTGCTTACTGCCCTTTCTTCCATAGGCCGGTATTGGGATGAAAACCCCTGTTTTGAGACTCTGCACAGAAAGTGTTTGCAGACTGCTGAATCCACACACGGGTTTAACTCTGGAAGTTGAGTGCACACATTGACAACCGTTCTGTTAGATAGCTGCGTTTTGGATTTAGAAGCGGATATTTCCCTGTGCTTACTGCCCTTTCTTCCATAGGCCGGTATTGGGCGGAAAACGCCTGTTTTGATACTCTGTACAGAAACTGTTTGCAGACTGCTGAATCCACACACGGGTATAATTCTGGAAGTTGAGTGCACACATTGACAACCGTTCTGTTAGATAGCTGCGTTTTGGATTTAGAAGCAGATATTTCCCTGTGCTTGCTGCCCTTTCTTCCATAGGCCGGTATTGGGCTGAAAACGCCTGTTTTGAGACTCTGCACAGAAAGTGTTTGCAGACTGCTGAATCCACACACGGGTTTAACTCTGGAAGTTGAGTGCACACATTGACAACCCTTCTGTTAGATAGCTGTGTTATGGATTTAGAAGCAGATATTCCCCTGTGCTTACTTCCTTTCTTCCATATGCCGGTATTGGGCTGAAAACGCCTGTTTTCAGACTCTGCACAGAAAGTGTTTGCAGACTGCTGAATCCACAGACGGGTTTAACTCTGGAAGTTGAGTGCATACATTGACAGCCGTTCTGATAGAGAGCTGCGTTTTGGATTTAGAAGCAGACATTTCCCTGTGCTTACTGCCCTTTCTTCCATAGGCCGGTATTGGGCTGAAAACGCCTGTTTTGAGACTCTGCACAGAAAGTGTTTGCAGACTGCTGAATCCACACACGGCTTTAAATCTGGAAGTTGAGTGCACACATTGAGAACCGTTCTGTTAGATAGCTGCGTTTTGGATTTAGAAGCAGATATTTCCCTGTGCTTACTGCCCTATCTTCCATAGGACAGGATTGGGCTGAAAACGCCTGTTTTGAGACTCTGCACAGAAAGTGTTTGCAGACTGCTGAATCCACACACGGCTTTAACTCTGGAAGTTGAGTGCTCACATTGAGAACCGTTCTGTTAGATAGCTGCGTTTTGGATTTAGAAGCAGATATTTGCCTGTGCTTACTGCCCTTTCTTCCATAGGCCGGTATTGGGCTGAAAACGCCTGTTTTGACACTCTGCACAGAAAGTGTTTGCAGACTGCTGAATCCACACACGGGTTTAACTCTGGAAGTTGAGTGCACACATTGACAACCGTTCTGTTAGATAGCTGCGTTTTGGATTTAGAAGCAGATATTTCCCTGTGCTTGCTGCCCTTTCTTCCATAGGCTGGTATTGGGCTGAAAACTCCTGTTTTGAGACTCTGCACAGAAAGTGTTTGCAGACTGCTGAATCCACACACGGGTTTAACTCTGGAAGTTGAGTGCACACATTGACAACCGTTCTGTTAGATAGCTGCGTTATGGATTTAGAAGCAGATATTCCCCTGTGCTTACGTTCTTTCTTCCATATGCCGGTATTGTGCTGAAAACGCCTGTTTTGAGACTCTGCACAGAAAGTGTTTGCAGACTACTGAATCCACAGACGGGTTAAACTTTGGAAGTTGAGTGCACACATTGACAACTGTTCTGTTAAATAGCTTCGTTTTGGATTTAGAAGCAGATATTTCCCTGTGCTTACTGTCCTTTCTTCCTTAGGCCGGTATTGGGCTGAAGACGCCTGTTTTGAGACTCTGCACAAAAAGGGTTTGCTGACTGGTGAATCCACACTCGGGTTTAACTCTGGAAGTTGAGTGGACACATTGACATCCGTTCTGTTAGAAAGCTGCGTTTTGGACTTAGAAGCAGAAATTTCCCAGTGCTTACTGCTCTTTCTTCCATAGGCGGGTAATGGGCTGAAAACGAGTGTTTTGAGACTCTGCACAGAAAGTGTTTGCAGACTGCTGAATCCACACACGGGTTTAACTCTGGAAGTTGAGTGCACACATTGACAGCCCTTCTGTTAGGTTGCTGCGTTTTCGATTTAGAAGCAGATATTTCCCTGTGGTTACTGCCTTTTCTTCCATAAGCCTGTATTGGGCTGAAAGCGCCTGTTTTGAGACTCTGCACAGAAACTGTTTGCAGACTGCTGAATCCACACACGGGTTAAATTCTGGAAGTTGAGTGCACACATTGAAAACAGTTCTGTTAGATAGCTGCGTTTCGGATTTAGAAGCAGATATTTCCCTGTGCTTACTGCCCTTTTTTCCATAGGCCGGTATTGGGCTGAAAACGCCTGTTTTGAGACTCTGCACAGAAAGTGTTTGCAGACTGCTGAATCCACACACGGGTTTAACTCTGGAAGTTTAGTGCACACATTGAGAGCCATTCTGATAGATAGCTGCGTTTTGGATTTAGAAGCAGATATTTCCCTGTGCTTACTGCCCTTCTTCCATAGGCCGGTATTGGGCTGAAAACGTCTGTTTGAGACTCTGCACAGAAAGTGTTTGCAGACTGCTGAATCCACCCACGGATTTAACTGTGGAAGTTGAGTGCACACATTGACAACCATTCTGTTAGATAGCTGCGTTTTTGATTTAGAAGCAGATATTTCCCAGTGCTTACTGCCCTTTCTTCCATATGCTGGTATTGGGCTGAAAACGCCTGTTTTGAGACTCTGCACAGAAAGTGTTTGCAGATTGCTGAATCCACACACGGGTTTAACTCTGGAAGTTGAGTGCACACATTGACAACCGTTCTGTTAGATAGCTGCGTTTTCGATTTAGAAGCAGATATTTCCCTGTGCTTACTGCCCTTTCTTCCATAGGCCGGTATTGGGCTGAAAACGCCTGTTTTGAGACTCTGCACAGAAAGTGTTTGCAGACTGCTGAATCCACACACGGGTTTAACTCTGGAAGTTGAGTGCACACATTGACAACCATTCTGTTAGATAGCTGCGTTTTGGATTTAGAAGCAGATATTTCCCTGTGCTTACTGCCATTTCCTCCATAGGCCGGTATTGGGCTGAAAACGCCTGTTTTGAGACTCTGCACAGAAAGTGTTTGCAGACTGCTGAATCCACACACGGCTTTAACTCTGGAAGTTGAGTGCACACATTGACAACCGTTCTGTTAGATAGCTGCGTTTTGGATTTAGAAGCAGATATTTCCCTGTGCTTACTGCCCTTTCTTCCATAGGCCGGTATTGGGCTGAAAACGCCTGTTTTGAGACTCTGCACAGAAAGTGTTTGCAGACTGCTGAATCCACACACGGGTTTAACTCTGGAAGTTGAGTGCACACATTGACAACCGTTCAGTTAGATTGCTGCGTTTTGGATTTAGAAGCAGATATTTCCCTGTGCTTACTGCCCTTTCTTCCATAGGGCGGTATTGGGCTGAAAACACCTGTTTTGAGACACTGCACAGAAAGTATTTGCAGACTGCTGAATCCACACACGGGTTTAACTCTGGAAGTTGAGAGCCCACATTGACAACCGTTCTGTTAGATAGCTGCGTTTTGGATTCAGAAGCAGTAATTTCCCTGTGCTTACTGCCCTTTCTTCCATAGGCCGGTATTGGGATGAAAACGCCTGTTTTGAGACTCTGCACAGAGAGCGTTTGCAGACTGCTGAATCCACACTCGGGTTTAACTCTGGAAGTTGAGTGCACACATTGACAACCGTTCTGTTGGATAGCTGCATTTTGGATTTAGAAGCAGAAATTTTCCAGTGCTTACTGCCCTTTCCTCCATGGGCCGGTATTGGGCTGAAAACGCCTGTTTTGTGACTCTGCACAGAAAGGGTTTGCAGACTGCTGAATCCACACTCGTGTTTATCTCTGGAAGTTGAGTGCACACATTGACAACCGTTCTGTTAGATAGCTGCGTTTTGGATTTAGAAGCAGAAATTTCCCTGTGCTTACTGCCCTTTCTTCCATAGGCCGGTATAGGGCTGAAAACGCCTGTTTTGAGACACTGCACAGAAAGTGTTTGCAGACTGCTGAATCCACACACGGGTTTAACTCTGGAAGTTGAGTGCACACATTGACAACCGTTCTGTTAGATAGCTGTGTTTTGGATTTAGAAGCAGATATTTGCCTGTGCTTACTGCCCTTTCTTCCATAGGCCGGTATTGGGTTGAAAACGTCTGTTTTGAGACTCTGCACAGAAAGTGTTTGCAGACTGCTGAATCCACACACGGATTTAACTCTGGAAGTTGAGTGCACACATTGACAACCGTTCTGTTAGATAGCTGCGTTTTGGATTTAGAAGCAGATATTTCCCTGTGCTTACTGCCCTTTCTTCCATATGCTGGTATTGGGCTGAAAACGCCTGTTTTGAGACTCTGCACAGAATATGTTTGCAGACTACTGAATCCATACACGGGTTTAACTCTGGAAGTTGAGTGCACACATTGACAACCGTTCTGTTAGATAGCTGCATTTTGGATTTAGAAGCAGAAATTTCCCTGTGCTTACTGCCCTTTCTTCCATAGGCCGGTATTGGGCGGAAAATGCCTGTTTTGAGACTCTGCACAGAAAGTGTTTGCAGACTGCTCACTCCACACACGGCTTTAACTCTAGAAGTTGAGTGCACACATTGAAAACCGTTCTGTTAGATAGCTGCGTTTTGGATTTAGAAGCAGATATTTCCCTGTGCTTACTGCCCTTTCTTCCATAGGCCGGTATTGGGCTGAAAACGCCTGTTTTGAGACTCTGCACAGAAAGTGTGTGCAGACTGCTGAATCCACACACGGGTTTAACTCTGGAAGTTGAGTGCACACATTGACAACCGTTCTGTTAGGTAGCTGCGTTTTGTATTTAGAAGCAGATATTTCCCTGTGCCTACTGCCCTTTCTTCCATAGGCCGGTATTGGGCTGAAAACGCCTGTTTTGAGACTCTGCACAGAAAGTGTTTGCAGACTGCTGAATCCACACATGGGTTTAACTCTGGAAGTTGAGTGCACACATTGACAACCGTTCTGTTAGATGGCTGCGTTTTGGATTTAGAAGCAGAAATTTCCCTGTGCTTACTGCCCTTTCTTCCATAGGCAGGAATTGGGCTGAAAACGCCAGTTTTGAGACTCTGCACAGAAAGTGTTTGCAGACTGCTGAATCCACACACGAGTTTAACTCTGAAAGTTGAGTGCACACATTGACAACAGTTCTGTTAGATGGCTGCGTTTTGGATTTAGAAGCAGATATTTCCCTGTGCTTACTGCTCTTTCTTCCATAGGCCGGTATTGGGATGAAATCGCCTGTTTTGAGACTCTGCACAGAAAGTGTTTGCAGATGCTGAATCCACACACGGGTTTAACTCTGGAATTTCAGTGCACACATTGACAACCGTTCTGTTAGATAGCTGCGTTTTGGATTTAGAAGGAGATATTTCCCTGTGCTTACTGCCCTTTCTTCCATTGGCCGGTATTGGGCTGAAAACGCCTGTTTTGAGACTCTGCACAGAAAGTGTTTGCAGACTGCTGAATCCACACACGGTTTTAACTCTGGAAGTTGAGTGCACACATTGACAACCATTCTGTTAGATAGCTGCGTTTTCGATTTAGAAGCAGATATTTCCCTGTGCTTACTGTCCTTTCTTCCATAGGCCGGTATTGGGATGAAATCGCCTGTTTTGAGACACTGCACAGAAAGTGTTTGCAGACTGCTGAATCCACACAAGGGTTTAACTCTGGAAGTTGAGTGCACACATTGTCAACCGTTCTGTTAGATAGCTGCGTTTTGGATTTAGAAGCAGGTATTTCCCTGTGCTTACTCCCCTTTCTTCCATAGGCCGGTATTGGGCTGAAAACTCCTGTTTTGAGACTCTGCACAGAAAGTGTTTGCAGACTGCTGAATTCACACACAGGTTTAACTCTGGAAGGTGAGTGCACACATTGACAGGCGTTCTGTTAGGTAGCTGCGTTTTGGATTTAGAAGCAGTTATTTCCCTGTGCTTACTGCCCTTTCTTCCATAGTCCGGTATTGGGCTGAAAATGCCTGTTTTGAGACTCTGCACTGAAAGTGTTTGCAGACTGCTGAATCCTCACACGGGTTTAACTCTGGAAGTTGAGTGCACACATTGACAACCGTTCTGTTAGATAGCTGCGTTTTGGATTTAGAAGCAGATATTTCCCTGTGCTTACTGCCCTTTCTTCCATAGGCCGGAATTAGGCTGAAAACACCTGTTTTGAGACTCTGCACAGAAAGTGTTTGCAGTCTGCTCAATCCACACACCGATTTAACTCTAGAAGTTGAGTGCACACATTGACAACTACTCTGTTAGATAGCTGCGTTTTGGATTTAGAAGCAGATATTTCCCTGTGCTTATTGCCCTTTCTTCCATAGGCCGGAATTTGGCTGAAAACGCCTGTTTTGAGACTCTGCACAGAAAGTGTTTGCAGACTGCTGAATCCACACACGGGTTTAACTCTGGAAGTTGAGTGCACACATTGACAACCGTTCGGTTAGATAGCTGCGTTTTGGATTTAGAAGCAGATATTTCCCTGTGCTTACTGCCCTTTCTTCCATATGCTGGTATTGGGCTGAAAACGCCTGTTTTGAGACTCTGCACAGAATATGTTTGCAGACTACTGAATCCATACACGGGTTTAACTCTGGAAGTTGAGTGCACACATTGACAACCGTTTTGTTAGATAGCGGCATTTTGGATTTAGAAGCAGAAATTTCCCTGTGCTTACTGCCCTTTCTTCCATAGGCCGGTATTGGGCGGAAAACGCCTGTTTTGAGACTCTACACAGAAAGTGTTTGCAGACTGCTGACTCCACACACGGCTTTAACTCTAGTAGTTGAGTGCACACATTGACAACCGTTCTGTTAGATAGCTGCATTTTGGATTTAGAAGCAGATATTTCCCTGTGCTTACTGCCCTTTCTTCCATAGGCCGGTATTGGGCTGAAAATGCCTGTTTTGAGACTCTGCACAGAAAGTGTGTGCAGACTGCTGAATCCACACACGGGTTTAATTCTGGAAGTTGAGTGCACACATTGACAACCGTTCTGTTAGGTAGCTGCGTTTTGGATTTAGAAGCAGATATTTCCCTGTGCTTACTGCCCTTTCTTCCATAGGCCGGTATTGGGCTGAAAACGCCTGTTTTGAGACTCTGCACAGAAAGTGTTTGCAGACTGCTGAATCCACACACGGGTTTAACTCTGGAAGTTGAGTGGACACATTGACAACCGTTCTGTTAGATGGCTGCGTTTTGGATTTAGAAGCAGAAATTTCCCTGTGCTTACTGCCCTTTCTTCCATAGGCAGGAATTGGGCTGAAAACGCCAGTTTTGAGACTCTGCACAGAAAGTGTTTGCAGACTGCTGAATCCACACACGGGTTTAACTCTGGAAGTTGAATGCACACTTTGAAAACCGTTCTGGTAGATAGCTGCGTTTTAGATTTAGAAGCAGATATTTCCCTGTGCTTACTGCCCTTTATTCCATAGGCTGGTACTGGGCTGAGAACACCTGTTTTCAGACTCTGCACAGAAAGTGTTTGCAGTCTGCTCAATCCACACACCGATTTAACTCTGGAAGTTGAATGCACACATTGACAACTATTCTGTTAGATAGCTGCGTTTTGGATTTAGAAGCAGATATTTCCCTGTGCTTACTGCCCTTTCTTCCATAGGCCGGTATTGGGCTGAAAACGCCTGTTTTGAGACTCTGCACAGAAAGTGTGTGCAGACTGCTGAATCCACACACGGGTTTAACTCTGGAAGTTGAGTGCACACATTGACAATCGTTCTGTTAGGTAGCTGCGTTTTGGATTTAGAAGCAGATATTTCCCTGTGCTTACTGCCCTTTCTTCCATAGGCCGGCATTGGGCTGAAAACGCCTGTTTTGAGACTCTGCACAGAAAGTGTTTGCAGACTGCTGAATCCACACACGGGTTTAACTCTGGAAGTTGAGTGGACACATTGACAACCGTTCTGTTAGATGGCTGCGTTTTGGATTTAGAAGCAGAAATTTCCCTGTGCTTACTGCCCTTTCTTCCATAGGCAGGAATTGGGCTGAAAATGCCTGTTTTGAGACTCTGGACTGAAAGTGTTTGCAGACTGCTGAATCCTCATACGGGTTTAACTCTGGAAGTTGAGTGCACACATTGACAACCGTTCTGTTAGATAGCTGCGTTTTGGATTTAGAAGCAGAAGTTTCCCTGTGCTTACTGCCCTTTCTTCCATAGGCCGGTATTGGGCAGAAAACGCCTGTTTTGAGACTCTGCACAGAAAGTGTTTGCAGACTGCTGAATCCACACACGGGTTTAACTCTGGAAGTTGAGTGCACACAATGACAACCGTTCTGTTAGATAGCTGCGTTTTGGGTTTAGCAGCAGATATTTCCCTGTGCTTACTTCTCTTTCTTCCATAGGCCGGTATTGGGATGAAATCGCCTGTTTTGAGACTCTGCACAGAAAGTGTTTGCAGACTGCTGAATCCACACACGGCTTTAACTCTGAAAGTTGAGTGCACACATTGACAACAGTTCTGTTAGATAGCTGCGTTTTGGATTTAGAAGCAGATATTTCCCTGTGCTTACTGCCCTTTCTTCCATAGGCCGGTATTGGGCTGAAAACGCCTGTTTTGAGACTCTGCACAGAAAGTGATTGCAGTCTGTTCAATCCACACACCGATTTAACTCGGGAAGTTGAGTGCACACATTGACAACCATTCTGTTAGATAGCTGCGTTTTTGATTTAGAAGCAGATATTTCCCAGTGCTTACAGCCCTTTCGTCCATATGCTGGTATTGGGCTGAAAACGCCTGTTTTGAGACTCTGCACAGAAAGTGTTTGCAGACTGCTGAATCCACACACGGGTTTAACTCTGGAAGTTGAGTGCACACATTGACAACCGTTCTGTTAGATAGCTGCGTTTTCGATTTAGAAGCAGATATTTCCCTGTGCTTACTGCCCTTTCTTCCATAGGCCGGTATTGGGCTGAAAACACCTGTTTTGAGACTCTGCACAGAAAGTGTTTGCAGACTGCTGAATCCACACACGGGTTTAACTCTGGAAGTTGAGTGCACACATTGACAACCGTTCTGTTAGATAGCTGCATTTTGGATTTAGAAGCAGATATTTGCCTGTGCTTACTGCCCTTTCTTCCATAGGCCGGTATTTGGGCTGAAAACGCGTGTTTTGAGAATCTGCACAGAAAGTGTTTGTAGACTGCTGAATCCACACACGGATTTAACTCTGGAAGTTGAGTGCACACATTGACAACCATTCGGTTAGATAGCTGCGTTTTGGATTTAGAAGCAGATATTTCCCTGTGCTTACTGCCCTTTCTTCCATATGCTGGTATTGGGCTGAAAACGCCTGTTTTGAGACTCTGCACAGAATATGTTTGCAGACTACTGAATCCATACACGGGTTTAACTTTGGAAGTTGAGTGCACACATTGACAACCGTTCTGTTAGATAGCTGCATTTTGGATTTGGAAGCAGAAACTTCCCTGTGCTTACTGCCCTTTCTTCCATATGCCGGAATTGGGCTGAAATCGCCTGTTTTGAGACTCTGCACAGAAAGTGTTTGCAGACTGCTGAATCCACACACAGGTTTAACTCTGGAAGGTGAGTGCACACATTGACAGGCGTTCTGTTAGGTAGCTTCGTTTTGGATTTAGAAGCAGTTATTTCCCTGTGCTTACTGCCCTTTCTTCCATAGTCCGGTATTGGGCTGAAAATGCCTGTTTTGAGACTCTGCACTGAAAGTGTTTGCAGACTGCTGAATCCTCACACGGGTTTAACTCTGGAAGTTTCGTGCACACATTGACAACCGTTCTGTTAGATAGCTGCGTTTTGGATTTAGAAGCAGATATTTCCCTGTGCTTACTGCCCTTTCTTCCATAGGCCGGAATTAGGCTGAAAACACCTGTTTTGAGACTCTGCACAGAAAGTGTTTGCAGTCTGCTCAATCCACACACCGATTTAACTCTAGAAGTTGAGTGCACACATTGACAACTACTCTGTTAGATAGCTGCGTTTTGGATTTAGAAGCAGATATTTCCCTGTGTTTACTGCCCTTTCTTCCATAGGCCGGAATTGGGCTGAAAACGCCTGTTTTGAGACTCTGCACAGAAAGTGTTTGCAGACTGCTGAATCCACACACGGGTTTAACTCTGGAAGTTGAGTGCACACATTGACAACCGTTCGGTTAGATAGCTGCGTTTTGGATTTAGAAGCAGATATTTCCCTGTGCTGACTGCCCTTTCTTCCATATGCTGGTATTGGGCTGAAAACGCCTGTTTTGAGACTCTGCACAGAATATGTTTGCAGACTACTGAATCCATACACGGGTTTAACTCTGGAAGTTGAGTGCACACATTGACAACCGTTTTGTTAGATAGCGGCATTTTGGATTTAGAAGCAGAAATTTCCCTGTGCTTACTGCCCTTTCTTCCATAGGCCGGTATTGGGCGGAAAACGCCTGTTTTGAGACTCTGCACAGAAAGTGTTTGCAGACTGCTGACTCCACACACGGCTTTAACTCTAGAAGTTGAGTGCACACATTGACAACCGTTCTGTTAGATAGCTGCGTTTTGGATTTAGAAGCAGATATTTCCCTGTGCTTACTGCCCTTTCTTCCATAGGCCGGTATTGGGCTGAAAACGCCTGTTTTGAGACTCTGCACAGAAAGTGTGTGCAGACTGCTGAATCCACACACGGGTTTAACTCTGGAAGTTGAGTGCACACATTGACAACCGTTCTGTTAGGAAGCTGCGTTTTGGATTTAGAAGCAGATATTTCCCTGTGCTTACTGCCCTTTCTTCCATAGGCCGGTATAGGGCTGAAAACGCCTGTTTTGAGACTCTGCACAGAAAGTGTTTGCAGACTGCTGAATCCACACACGGGTTTAACTCTGGAAGTTGAGTGGACACATTGACAACCGTTCTGTTAGATGGCTGCGTTTTGAATTTAGAAGCAGAAATTTCCCTGTGCTTACTGCCCTTTCTTCCATAGGCAGGAATTGGGCTGAAAACGCCAGTTTTGAGACTCTGCACAGAAAGTGTTTGCAGACTGCTGAATCCACACACGGGTTTAACTCTGGAAATTGAATGCACACTTTGAAAACCGTTCTGGTAGATAGCTGCGTTTTAGATTTAGAAGCAGATATTTCCCTGTGCTTACTGCCCTTTATTCCATAGGCTGGTACTGGGCTGAGAACACCTGTTTTCAGACTCTGCACAGAAAGTGTTTGCAGTCTGCTCAATCCACACACCGATTTAACTCTGGAAGTTGAGTGCACACATTGACAACTATTCTGTTAGATAGCTGCGTTTTGGATTTAGAAGCAGATATTTCCCTGTGCTTACTGCCCTTTCTTCCATAGGCCGGTATTGGGCTGAAAACGCCTGTTTTGAGACTCTGCACAGAAAGTGTTTGCAGACTGCTGAATCCACACACGGGTTTAACTCTGGAAGTTGAGTGGACACATTGACAACCGTTCTGTTAGATGGCTGCGTTTTGGATTTAGAAGCAGAAATTTCCCTCTGCTTACTGCCCTTTCTTCCATAGGCAGGAATTGGGCTGAAAACGCCAGTTTTGAGACTCTGCACAGAAAGTGTTTTCAGACTGCTGAATCCACACACGGGTTTAACTCTGGAAGTTGAGTGCACACTTTGAAAACCGTTCTCTTAGATAGCTGCGTTTTGGATTTAGAAGCAGATATTTCCCTGTGCTTACTGCCCTTTATTCCATAGGCTGGTATTGGGCTGAAAACGCCTGTTTTCAGACTCTGCACAGAAAGTGTTTGCAGACTGCTCAATCCACACACCGATTTAACTCTGGAAGTTGAGTGCACACATTGACAACTATTCTGTTAGATAGCTGCGTTTTGGATTTAGAAGCAGATATTTCCCTGTGCTTACTGCCCTTTCTTCCATAGGCCGGAATTGGGCTGAAAACGCCTGTTTTGAGACTCTGCACAGAAAGTGTTTGCAGACTGCTGAATCCACACACGGGTTTAACTCTGGAAGTTGAGTGCACACATTGACAACCATTCTGTTAGATAGCTGCGTTTTGGATTTAGAAGCAGATATTTCCCTGTGCTTACTGCGCTTTCTTCCATATGCTGCTACTGGGCTGAAAACGCCTGTTTTGAGACGATGCACAGAAAGTGTTTGCAGACTGCTGAATCCACACACGGGTTTAACTCTGAAAGTTGAGTGCACACATTGACAACAGTTCTGTTAGATAGCTGCGTTTTGGATTTAGAAGCAGATATTTCCCTGTGCTTACTGCTCTTTCTTCCATAGGCCGGTATTGGGATGAAATCGCCTGTTTTGAGACTCTGCAAAGAAAGTGTTTGCAGACTGCTGAATCCACACACGGGTTTAACTCTGGAATTTCATTGCACACATTGACAACCGTTCTGTTAGATAGCTGCGTTTTGGATTTAGAAGGAGATATTTCCCTGTGCTTACTGCCCTTTCTTCCATTGGCCGGTATTGGGCTGAAAACGCCTGTTTTGAGACTCTGCACAGAAAGTGTTTGCAGACTGCTGAATCCACACACGGGTTTAACTCTGGAAGTTGAGTGCACACATTGACAACCATTCTGTTAGATAGCTGCGTTTTCGATTTAGAAGCAGATATTTCCCTGTGCTTACTGGCCTTTCTTCCATAGGCCGGGATTGGGATGAAATCGCCTGTTTTGAGACACTGCACAGAAAGTGTTTGCAGACTGCTGAATCCACACAAGGGTTTAACTCTGGAAGTTGAGTGCACACATTGTCAACCGTTCTGTTAGATAGCTGCGTTTTGGATTTAGAAGCAGGTATTTCCCTGTGCTTACTCCCCTTTCTTCCATAGGCCGGTATTGGGCTGAAAACTCCTGTTTTGAGACTCTGCACAGAAAGTATTTGCAGACTGCTGAATCCACACACAGGTTTAACTCTGGAAGGTGAGTGCACACATTGACAGGCGTCCTGTTAGGTAGCTGCGTTTTGGATTTAGAAGCAGTTATTTCCCTGTGCTTACTGCCCTTTCTTCCATAGTCCGGTATTGGGCTGAAAATGCCTGTTTTGAGACTCTGCACTGAAAGTGTTTGCAGACTGCTGAATCCTCACACGGGTTTAACTCTGGAAGTTGAGTGCACACATTGACAACCGTTCTGTTAGATAGCTGCGTTTTGGATTTAGAAGCAGATATTTCCCTGTGCTTACTGCCCTTTCTTCCATAGGCCGGTATTCGGCTGAAAACGTCTGTTTTGAGACTCTGCACAGAAAGTGTTTGCAGACTGCTGAATCCACAGACGGGTTTAACTCTGGAAGGTGAGTGCATACAATGACAACCGTTCGGTTAGATAGCTGCGTTTTCGATTTAGAAGCAGATATTTCCCTGTGCTTACCGCCCTTTCTTCCATAGGCCGGAATTAGGCTGAAAACACCTGTTTTGAGACTCTGCACAGAAAGTGTTTGCAGACTGCTGAATCCACACACTGGTTTAACTCTGGAAGTTGAGAGCACACATTGACAACCGTTCTGTTAGAAAGCTGCGTTTTGGATTTAGAAGCAGAAATTTCCGTGTGCTTACTGCCCTTTCTTCCATAGGCCGGTATTGGGCTGAAAACGCCTGTTTTGAGACTCTGCACAGAAAGTGTTTGCAGACTGCTGAATCCACACACGGGTTTAACTCTGGAAGTTGAGTGCACACATTGACAACCGTTCTATTAGATAGCTGCGTTTTGGATTTAGAAGCAGATATTTCCCTGTGCTTACTGCCCTTTCTTCCATAGGCCGGTGTTGGGCTGAAACCGCCTGTTTTCAGACTTTGCACAGAAAGAGTTTGCAGTCTGCTCAATCCACACACCGATTTAACTCTGGAAGTTGAGTGCACACATTGACAACCATTCTGTTAGATAGCTGCGTTTTGGATTTAGAAGCAGATATTTCCCTGTGCTTACTGCCCTTTCTTCCATATGCTGCTATTGGGCTGAAAACGCCTGTTTTGAGAGGCTGCACAGAAAGTGTTTGCAGACTGCTGAATCCACACACGGGTTTAACTCTGAAAGTTGAGTGCACACATTGACAAGAATTCTGTTAGATAGCTGCGTTTTGGATTTAGAAGCAGATATTTCCCTGTGCTTACTGCTCTTTCTTCCATAGGCCGGTATTGGGATGAAATCGCGGGTTTTGAGACTCTGCACAGAAAGTGTTTGCAGACTGCTGAATCCACACACGGGTTTAACTCTGGAAGTTGAGTGCACACATTGACAACCTTTCTGTTACATAGCTGCGTTTTGGATTTAGAAGCAGATATTTCCCTGTGCTTCCTGCCCTTTCTTCCATAGGCCGGTGTTGGTCTGAAAACACCTGTTTTGAGACTCTGCACAGAAAGTGTTTCCAGACTGCTGAATCCACACACGGCTTTAACTCTGGAAGTTGAGTGCACACATTGACAACCGCTCTGTTAGATAGCTGCGTTTTGGATTTAGAAGCAGATATTTCCCAGTGCTTACTTCCCTTTCTTCCATAGGCCGGTATTGGGCTGAAAACGCCTGTTTTGAGACTCTGCACAGAAAGTGTTTGCAGCCTGCTGAGTCCACAGACGGGTTTATCTCTGGAAGTTGAGTGCACACATTGACAATCGTTCTGTTAGATAGCTGCGTTTTGGATTTAGAAGCAGATATTTCCCTGTGCTTACTGCCCTTTCTTCCATAGGCCGGTATTGGGCTGAAAACGCCTGTTTTGAGACTCTGCACAGAAAGTGTTTGCAGACTGCTGAATCCACACACTGGTTTAACTCTGGAAGTTGAGTGCACACATTGACAATAGTTCTGTTAGATAGCTGTGTTTTGGATTTAGAAGCAGATATTTCCCTGTGCTTACTGCCCTTTCTTCCATAGGCCGGTATTGGGCTGAAAACGCCTGTTTTGAGACTCTGCACAGAAAGTGTTTGCAGACTGCTGAATCCACACACGGCTTTAACTCTAGAAGTTGAGTGCACACATTGACAACCGTTCTGTTAGATAGCTGCGTTTTGGATTTAGAAGCAGATATTTCCCTGTGCTTACTGCCCTTTCTTCCATAGGCCGGTATTGGGCTGAAAACGCCTGTTTTGAGACTCTGCACAGAAAGTGTTTGCAGTCTGTTCAATCCACACACCGATTTAACTCGGGAAGTTGAGTGCACACATTGACAACCATTCTGCTAGATAGCTGCGTTTTTGATTTAGAAGCAGATATTTCCCAGTGCTTACTGCCCTTTCTTCCATATGCTGGTATTGGGCTGAAAACGCCTGTTTTGAGACTCTGCACAGAAAGTGTTTGCAGACTGCTGAATCCACACACGGGTTTAGCTCTGGAAGTTGAGTGCACACATTGACAACCGTTCTGTTAGATAGCTGCGTTTTCGATTTAGAAGCAGATATTTCCCTGTGCTTACTGCCCTTTCTTCCATAGGCCGGTATTGGGATGAAAACGCCTGTTTTGAGACTCTGCACAGAAAGTGTTTGCAGACTGCTGAATCCACACACGTGTTTAACTCTGGAAGTTGAGTGCACACATTGACAACCGTTCTGTTAGATAGCTGCGTTTTGGATTTAGAAGCAGATATTTCCCTGTGCTTACTGCCCTTTCTTTCATAGGGCAGTATTGGGCTGAAAACACCTGTTTTCAGACTCTGCACAGAAAGTGTTTGCAGACTGCTGAATCCACACACGGGTTTAACTCTGGAAGTTGAGTGCCCACATTGACAAACGTTCTGTTAGATAGCTGCGTTTTGGATTTAGAAGCAGAAATTTCCCTGTGCTTACTGCCCTTTCTTCCATAGGCCGGTATTGGGATGAAAACGCCTGTTTTGAGACTCTGCACAGAGAGTGTTTGCAGACTGCTGAATGCACACTCGGGTTTAACTCTGGAAGTTGAGTGCACACATTGACAACTGTTCTGTTGGACAGCTGCGTTTTGGATTTAGAAGCAGAAATTTTCCTGTGCTTACTGCCCTTTCTTCCATGGGCCGGTATTGGGCTGAAAACGCCTGTTTTGTGACTCTGCACAAAAAGGGTTTGCAGACTGCTGAATCCACACTCGTGTTTAACTCTGGAAGTTGAGTGCACACATTGACAACCGTTCTGTTAGATAGCTGCGTTTTGGATTTAGAAGCAGAAATTTCCCTGTGCTTACTGCCCTTTCTTCCATAGGCCGGTATAGGGCTCAAAACGCCTGTTTTGAGACTCTGCACAGAAAGTGTTTGCAGATTGCTGAATCCACACACGGGTTTAGCTCTGGAAGTTGAGTGCACACATTGACAACCGTTCTGTTAGATAGCTGCGTTTTGGATTTAGAAGCAGGTATTTCCCTGTGCTTACTGCCCTTTCTTCCATAGGCCGGTATTGGGCTGAAAACGCCTGTTTTGAGACTCTGCACAGAAAGTGTTTGCAGACTGCTGAATCCACACACGGATTTAACTCTGGAAGTTGAGTGCACACATTGACAACGGCTGAAAACGCCTGTTTTGAGACTCTGCACAGAAAGTGTGTGCAGACTGCTGAATTCACACACGGGTTTAACTCTGGAAGTTGAGTGCACACATTGACAACCGTTCTGTTAGGTAGCTGCGTTTTGGATTTAGAAGCAGATATTTCCCTGTGCTTACTGCCCTTTCTTCCGTAGGCCGGTATTGGGCTGAAAACGCCTGTTTTGAGACTCTGCACAGAAAGTGTTTGCAGACTGCTGAATCCACACACCTGTTTAACTCTGGAAGTTGAGTGCACACATTGACAACCGTTCTGTTAGATGGCTGCGTTTTGGATTTAGAAGCAGAAATTTCCCTGTGCTTACTGCCCTTTCTTCCATAGGCAGGAATTGGGCTGAAAACGCCAGTTTTGAGACTCTGCAAAAAAGTGTTTGCAGACTGCTGAATCCACATACGGGTTTAACTCTGGAAGTTGAATGCACACTTTGAAAACCGTTCTGTTAGATAGCTGCGTTTTGGATTTAGAAGCAGATATTTCCCTGTGCTTACTGCCCTTTATTCCATAGGCTGGTATTGGGCTGAAAACGCCTGTTTTCAGACTCTGCACAGAAAGTGTTTGCAGTCTGCTCAATCCACACACCGATTTAACTCTGGAAGTTGAGTGCACACATTGACAACTATTCTGTTAGATAGCTGCGTTTTGGATTTAGAAGCAGATATTTCCCTGTGCTTACTGCCCTTTCTTCCATAGGCCGGAATTGGGCTGAAAACGCCTGTTTTGAGACTCTGCACAGAAAGTGTTTGCAGACTGCTGAATCCACACACGGGTTTAACTCTGGAAGTTGAGTGCACACATTGACAACAGTTCTGTTAGATAGCTGCGATTTGGATTTAGAAGCAGATATTTCCCTGTGCTTACTGCTCTTTCTTCCATAGGCCGGTATTGGGATGAAATCGCCTGTTTTGAGACTCTGCACAGAAAGTGTTTGCAGACTGCTGAATCCACACACGGGTTTAACTCTGGAATTTCAGTGCACACATTGACAACCATTCTGTTACATAGCTGCGTTTTGGATTTAGAAGCAGATATTTCCCTGTGCTTACTGCCCTTTCTTCCATAGGCCGGTGTTGGTCTGAAAACACCTGTTTTGAGACTCTGCACAGAAAGTGTTTCCAGACTGCTGAATCCACACACGGCTTTAACTCTGGAAGTTGAGTGTACACATTGACAACCGTTCTGTTAGATAGCTGCATTTTGGATTTAGAAGCAGATATTTCCCTGTGCTTACTGCCCTTTCTTCCATAGGCCAGTATTCGGCTGACAACGCCTGTTTTGAGACTCTGCACAGAAAGAGTTTGCAGACTTCTGAATCCACACACGGATTTAACTCTGGAAGTTGAGTGCACACATTGATAATCGTTCTGTTAGATAGCTGCGTTTTGGATTTAGAAGCACATATTTCCCTGTGCTTACTGCCCTTTCTTCTATAGGCCGGTATTGGGCTGAAAACGCCTGTTTTGAGCCTCTGCACAGAAAGTGTTTGCAGACTGCTGAATCCACACACGGGTTTAACTCTGGAAGGTGAGTGCACACATTGACAGCCGTTCTGTTAGGTAGCTGCGTTTTGGATTTATAAGCAGATATTTCCCTGTGCTTACTGCCCTTTCTTCCATAGGCCGGTACTGGTATGAAAACACCTGTTTTGAGACTCTGCACAGAAAGTGTTTGCAGACTGCTGAATCCACACACGGGTTTAACTCTGGAAGTTGAGTGCACACATTGACAACCGTTCTGTTAGATAGCTCCGTTTTGGATTTAGAAGCAGATATTTCCCTGTGCTTACTGCCCTTTCTTCCATAGGCCGGAATTGGGCTGAAAACGCCTGTTTTGAGACTCTGCACAGAAACTGTTTGCAGACTGCTGAATCCACACACGTATTTAATTCTGGAAGTTGAGTGCACACATTGACAACCGTTCTTTTAGATAGCTGTGTTTTGGATTTAGAAGCAGATATTTCCCTGTTTTTGCTGCCCTTTCTTCCATAAGCCGGTATTGGGCTGAAAACTCCTGTTTTGAGACTCTGCACCGAAAGTGTTTGCAGACTGCTGAATCCACACGCGGGTTTAAATCTGTAAGTTGAGTGCACACATTGACAACCGTTCTGTTAGATAGCTGCGTTTTGGATTTTGAAGAAGATATTCCCCTGTGCTTACTTCCTTTCTTCCATATGCCGGTATTGGGCTGAAAATGCCTGTTTTGAGACTTTGCACAGAAAGTGTTTGCAAACTGCTGAATCCACACACGGGTTTAACTCTGGAAGTTGAGTGCACACATTGACAACCGTTCTGTTAGATACCTGCGTTTTGGATTTAGAAGCAGATATTTCCCTGGGCTTACTGCCCTTTCTTCCATAGGCCGGTATTGGGCTGAAAACGCCTGTTTTGAGACTCTGCACAGAAAGTGTTTGCAGACTGCTGAATCCTCACACGGGTTTAACTCTGGAAGTTGAGTGCACACATTGACAACCGTTCTGTTAGATAGCTGCGTTTTGGATTTAGAAGCAGAAATTTTCCTGCGCTTACTGCCCTTTCTTCCATAGGCCGATATTGGGATGAAAACGCCTGTTATGAGACTCTGCACAGAAAGTGTTTGCAGACTGCTGAATCCACACACGGGTTTAACTCTGGAAGTTGAGTGCACATATTAACAACCGTTATATTAGATAGCTGCGTTTTGGATTTAGAAGCGGATATGTCCCTGTGCTTACTGCCCTTTCTTCCATAGGCCGGTATTGGGCTGAAAACGCCTGTTTTGAGACTCTGCACAGACAGTGTTTGCAGACTGCTGAATCCACACACGAGTTTAACTCTGTAAGTTGAGTGCCCACATTGACAACCGTTCTTTTAGATAGCTGCGTTTTGGAATTAGAAGCGGATATTTCCCTGTGCTTACTGCCCTTTCTTCCATAGGCCGGTATTGGGCTGAAAACGCCTGTTTTGAGACTCTGCACAGAAACTGTTTGCAGACTGCTGAATCCACACACGGATTTAACTCTGGAAGTTGAGTGCACACTTTGACAACCATTCTGTTAGATAGCTGCGTTTTGGATTTAGAAGCAGATAATTTCCTGTGCTTACTGCCCTTTCTTCCATAGACCAGTATTGGGCTGAAAACGCCTTTTTTGAGACTCTGCCCAGAAAGTGTTTGCAGACTGTTGAATCCACACACGGGTTTAACTCTGGAAGTTGAGTGCACACATTGACAACCGTTCTGTTAGATAGCTGCATTTTGGATTTGGAGCAGATATTTCCCTGTGCTTACTGCCCTTTCTTCCATAGGCCGGTATTGGGCTGAAAACGTCTGTTTTGAGACACTGCACAGAAAGTGTTTGCAGTCTGCTCAATCCACACACCGATTTAACTCTGGAAGTTGAGTGCACACATTGACAACCATTCTGTTAGATAGCTGCGTTTTGGATTTAGAAGCAGATATTTCCCTGTGCTTACTGCCCTTTCTTCCATATGCTGGTATTGGGCTGAAAACGCCTGTTTTGAGACTCTGCACGGAAAGTGTTTGCAGACTGCTGAATCCTCACACAGGTTTAACTCTGGAAGTTGAGTGCACACATTGACAACCGTTCTATTAGATAGCTGCGTTTTGGATTTAGAAGCAGATATTTCCCTGTGCTTACTGCCCTTTCTTCCATAGGCCGGTATTGGGCTGAAAAAGCCTGTTTTGAGACTCTGCACAGAAAGTGTTTGCAGACTGTTGAATCCACACACGGGTTTAACTCTGGAAGTTGAGTGCACACATTGACAACCGTTCTGTTAGATAGCTGCGTTTTGGATTTAGAAGCACATATTTCCCTGTGCTTACTGCCCTTTCTTCCATAGGGCGGTATTGGGTTGAAAACGCCTGTTTTGAGACTTTGCACAGAGAGAGTTTGCAGCCTGCTGAATCCACACACGGGTTTAACTCTGGAAGTTGAGTGCACACGTTGACAGCCGTTCTGTAATGTAGCTGCGTTTTGGATTTAAAAGCAGACATTTCCCTGTGCTTACAGCCCTTTCTTCCATAGGCCGGTATTAGTATGAAAACACCTGTTTTGAGACACTGCACAGAAAGTGTTTGCAGACTGCTGAATCCACACACGGCTTTAACTCTGGAAGTTGAGTGCACACATTGACAACCGTTCTGTTAGAAAGCTACCTTTTGGATTTAGAAGCAGATATTTCCCTGTGCTTACTGCCCTTTCTTCCATAGGCCGGTATTGGGCTGAAAACGTCTGTTTTGAGACTCTGCACAGAAACTGTTTGCTGACTGCTGAATCCACACACGGGTTTAATTCTGGAAGTTGAGTGCACACATTGACAACCGTTCTGTTAGATAGCTGTGTTTTGGATTAGGAATCAGATATTTCCCTGTGCTTGCTGCCCTTTCTTCCATAGGCCGGTATTGGGCTGAAAACTCCTGTTTTGAGACTCTGCACAGAAAGTGTTTGCAGACTGCTGAATACACAAAAGGGTTTAAATCTGTAAGTTGAGTGCACACATTGACAACCGTTCTGTTAGATAGCTGTGTTTTGGATTCAGAAGCAGAAATTTTCCTGCGCTTACTGCCCTTTCTTCCATAGGCCGGTATTGGCCTGAAAACGCCTGTTTTGAGACTCTGCACAGAAAGTGTTTGCAGACTGCTGAATCCACACACGGCTTTAACTCTGGAAGTTGAGTGCCCACATTGACAACCGTTCTGTTAGATAGCGGCGTTTTGGATTTAGAAGCGGATATTTCTCTGTGCTTACTGCCCTTTCTTCCATACGCCGGTATTGGGCTTAAAACTCCTGTTTTGAGACCCTGCACAGAAAGTGGTTATAAACAGCTGAATCCACACTCGGGTTTAACTCTGGAAGTTGAGTGCACACATTGACAACCGTTCTGTTACATAGCTGCGTTTTGGATTTAGAAGCATATATTCCCCTGTGCTTACTTTCTTTCTTCCATATGCCGGCATTGGGCTGAAAACGCCTGTTTTGGGACTCTGCACAGAAAGTGTTTGCAGAATGCTAAATCCACAGACGGGTTTAACTCTGGAAGTTCAGTGCACACATTGACAACCGTTCTGTTAGATAGCTGCGTTTTGGATTTAGAAGCAGATATTTCCCTGTGCTTACTGCCCTTTCTTCCATAGGCCGGTATTGGGCTGAAAACGCCTGTTTTGAGACTCTGCACAGAAAGTGTTTGCAGACTGCTGAATCGACACACGGCTTTAACTCTGGAAGTTGAGTTCACACATTGACAACCGTTCTCATAGATAGCTGCGTTTTGGATTTAGAAGCAGAAATTTTCCTGTGCTTACTGCCCTTTCTTCCATGGGGCGGTATTGGGCTGAAAACGCCTGTTTTGAGACTCTGCACAAAAAGGGTTTGCAGACTGCTGAATCCACACTCGGGTTTAACTCTGGAAGTTGAGTGCACACATTGACAACCGTTCTGTTAGATAGCTGCGTTTTGGATTTTGAAGAAGATATTCCCCTGTGCTTACTTCCTTTCTTCCATATACGGTATTGGGCTGAAAATGCCTGTTTTGAGACTCTGCACTGAAAGTGTTTGCAGACTGCTGAATCCACACACGGGTTAAACTCTGGAAGTTGAGTGCACACATTGACAACCGATCTGTTAGATAGCTGCGTTTTGGATTTAGAAGCAGATATTTCCCTGTGCTTACTGCTCTTTCTTCCATAGTCCGGTATTGGGATGAAATCGCCTATTTTGAGACTCTGCACAGAAAGTGTTTGCAGACTGCTGAATCCACACACGGGTTTAACTCTGGAAGTTGAGTGCACACATTGACAACCGTTCTGTTAGATAGCTGCGTTTTGGATTTAGAAGCAGATATTTCCCTGTGCTTACTGCCCTTTCTTCCTTAGGCCGGTATTGGGCTGAAAATGCCTGTTTTGAGACTCTGCACAGAAAGTGTTTGCAGACTGCTGAATCCGCACACGGGTTTAACTCTGGAAGTTGAGTGCACACATTGACAACCGTTCTGTTAGATAGCTGCGTTTTGGATTTAGAAGCAGACATTTCCCAGTGTTTACTGCCCTTTCTTCCATAGGCCGGTATTGGTCTGAAAACACCTGTTTCGAGACTCTGTACAGAAAGTGTTTGCAGACTGCTGAATCCACACCCAGATTTAACTCTATAAGTTGAGTGCACACATTGACAACCGTTCTGTTAGATAGCTGCGTTTTGGATTTAGAAGCAGATATTTCCCTGGGCTTACTGCCCTTTCTTCCATAGGCTGATATTGGGCTGAAAACGCCTGTTTTGAGACTCTGCACAGAAAGTGTGTGCAGACTGCTGAATCCACACACGGGTTTAACTCTGGAAGTTGAGTGCACACATTGACAACCGTTCTGTTAGATAGCTGCGTTTTGGATTTATAAGCAGATAATTCCCTGTGCTTACTGCCCTTTCTTCCATAGGGCGGTATTGGGCTGAAAACACCTGTTTTGAGACTCTGCACAGAAAGTGTTTGCAGACTGCTGAATCCACACTCGGGTTTAAATCTGGAAGTTGAGTGCACACATTGACAACCGTTCTGTTAGATAGCTGCGTTTTGGATTTAGAAGCAGAAATTTCCCTGTGCTTACTGCCCTTTCTTCCATAGGCCGGTATTGGGTTGAAAACGCTTGTTTTGAGACTCTGCACATAGAGTGTTTGCAGACTGCTGTATCCGCACACGGGTTTAACTCTGGAAGTTGAGTGCACACATTGACAGCCGTTCTGTTAGGTAGCTGCGTTTTGGATTTAGAAGCAGACATTTCCCTGTGCTTACTGCCCTTTCTTCCATAGGATGTTATTGGTCTCAAAACACCTGTTTTGAGACTCTGCACAGAAAGTGTTTGCAGACTGCTGAATCCACACACGGCTTTAACTCTAGAAGTTTCGTGCACACATTGAGAACCGTTCTGTTAGATAGCTGCGTTTTGGATTTAGAAGCAGATATTTCCCTTTGCTTTCTGCCCTTTCTTCCATAGGCCGGTATTGGCCTGAAAACGCCGGTTTTCAGACTCTGCACAGAAAGTGTTTGCAGTCTGCTCAATCCACACACCGATTTAACTCTGGAAGTTGAGTGCACACATTGACAACCATTCTGTTAGATAGCTGCGTTTTTGATTTAGAAGCAGATATTTCCTAGTGCTTACTGCCCTTTCTTCCATATGCTGGTATTGGGCTGAAAACGCCTGTTTTGAGACTCTGCACAGAACGTGTTTGCAGACTGCTGAATCCACACACGGGTTTAACTCTGGAAGTTGAGTGCACACATTGACAACCGTTCTGTTAGATAGCTGCGTTTTCGATTTAGAAGCAGATATTTCCCTGTGCTTACTGCCCTTTCTTCCATAGGCCGGTATTGGGATGAAAACGCCTGTTTTGAGACTCTGCACAGAAAGTGTTTGCAGACTGCTGAATCCACACACGGTTTTAACTCTGGAAGTTGAGTGCACACATTGACATCCGTTCTGTTAGATAGCTGCGTTTTGGATTTAGAAGCACATATTTCCCTGTGCTTGCTGCCCTTTCTTCCATAGGGCGGTATTGGGCTGAAAACGCCTGTTTTGAGTCTCTGCACAGAAAGTGTTTTCAGACTGCTGAATCCACACTCGGGTTTAACTCTGGAAGTTGAGTGCACACATTGACAACCGTTCTGTTAGATAGCTGCGTTTTGGATTTAGAAACAGAAATTTCCCTGGGCTTACTGCCCTTTCTTCCATAGGCCGGTATTGGGTTGAAAATGCCTGTTTTGAGACTCTGCACAGAGAGTGTTTGCAGACTGCTGAATCCACACTCGGGTTTAACTGCGGAAGTTGAGTGCACACATTGACAACCGTTCTGTTGGATAGCTGCGTTTTTTATTTAGAAGCAGAAATTTTCCTGTGCTTACTGCCTTTTCTTCCATGGGCCGGTATTGGGCTAAAAACGCCTGTTTTATGACTCTACACAAAAAGGGTTTGCAGACTGCTGAATCCACACTAGGTTTTAACTCTGGAAGTTGAATGCACACATTGACAACCGTTCTGTTAGATAGCTGCGTTTTGGATTTAGAAGCAGAAATTTCCATGTGCTTACTGCCCTTTCTTCCATAGGCCGGTATAGTTCTGAAAACGCCTGTTTTGAGACTCGGCACAGAAAGTGTTTGCAGACTGCTGAATCCACACACGGGTTTAACTCTGGAAGTTGAGTGCACACATTGACAACCGTTCTGTTAGATAGCTGCGTTTTGGATTTAGAAGCAGAAATTTCCCTGTGCTTACTGCCCTTTCTTCCATAGGCCACTATTGGGTTGAAAACGCCTGTTTTGAGACTTTGCACAGAGAGAGTTTGCAGCCTGCTGAATCCACACACGGGTTTAACTCTGCAAGTTGCGTGCACACGTTGACAGCCGTTCTTTTAGGTAGCTGCGTTTTGGATTTAGAAGCAGACATTTCCCTGTGCTTACAGCCCTTTCTTCCACAGGCCGGTATTGGTATGAAAACACCTGTTTTGAGACTCTGCACAGAGAGTGTTTGCAGACTGCTGAATCCACACACGGCTTTAACTCTGGAAGTTGAGTGCACACATTGACAACCGTTCTGTTAGATAGCTGCGTTTTGGATTTAGAAGCAGATATTTCCCTGTGCTTACAGCCCTTTCTTCCTTAGGCCGGTATTGGGCTGAAAACGCCTGTTTTGAGACTCTGCACAGAAATTGTTTGCAGACTGTTGAATACACACACGGGTTTAAATCTGTAAGTTGAGTGCACACATTGACAACCGTTCTGTTAGATAGCTGCGTTTTGGATTTTGAAGAAGATATTCCCCTGTGCTTACTTCCTTTCTTCCATATACGGTATTGGCCTGAAAATGCCTGTTTTGAGACTCTGCACTGAAAGTGTTTGCAGACTGCTGAATCCACACACGGGTTAAACTCTGGAAGTTGAGTGCACACATTGACAACCGATCTGTTAGATAGCTGCATTTTGGATTTAGAAGCAGATATTTCCCTGTGCTTACTGCTCTTTCTTCCATAGTCCGGTATTGGGATGAAATCGCCTATTTTGAGACTCTGCACAGAAAGTGTTTGCAGACCGCTGAATCCACACACGGGTTTAACTCTGGAAGTTGAGTGCACACATTGACAACCGTTCTGTTAGATACCTGCGTTTTGGATTAAGAAGCAGATATTTCCCTGTGCTTACTGCCCTTTCTCCCATAGGCCGGTATTGGGCTGAAAACGCCTGTTTTGAGACTCTGCACAGAAAGTGTTTGCAGACTTCTGAATCCGCACACGGGTTTAACTGTGGAAGTTGAGTGCACACATTGACAACCGTTCTGTTAGATAGCTGCGTTTTGGATTTAGAAGCAGATATTTCCCTGTGCTTACTGCCCTTTCTTCCATAGGCCGGTATTGGGCTGATAACGCCTGTTTTGAGTCTCTGCACAGAAAGTGTTTGCAGACTGCTGAATTCACACACGGGTTTAACTCTGGAAGTTGAGTGCACACATTGACAACCGTTCTGTTAGATAGCTGCGTTTTGGATTTAGAAGCAGATATTTCCCTGTGCTTACTGCCCTTTCTTCCATGGGCCGGTACTGGGCTGAAAACGCCTGTTTGAGACACTGCACAGAAAGTGTTTGCAGACTGCTGAATCCACACACGGATTTAACTCTGGAAGTTGAGTGCACACATTGACAACCATTCTGTTAGATAGCTGCATTTTGGATTTAGAAGCACATGTTTCCCTGTGGTTACTGCCCTTTCTTCCATAGCCTGGTATTGGGCTGAAAACGCCTGTTTTGAGACTCTGCACAGAAAGTGTTTGCAGACTGCTGAATCCACACCCGGGTTTACTTCTGGAAGTTGAGTGCACACATTGACAACCGTTGTGTTAGATAGCTGCGTTTTGGATTTAGAAGCAGAAATTTCCCTGTGCTTGCTGCCCTTTCTTCCATAGGCCGGTATTGGGTTGAAAACGCCTGTTTTGAGACTCTGCACAGAGAGTGTTTGCAGCCTGCTGAATCCACACACGGGTTTAACTCTGGAAGTTGAGTGCACACATTGACAGCCGTTCTGTTAGATAGCTGCGTTTGGATTTAGAAGCAGATATTTCCCTGTGCTTACTGCCCTTTCTTCCATAGGCCGGAATTGGGCTGAAAACGCCTGTTTGAGACTCTGCACAGAAAGTGTTTGCAGACTGCTGAATCCACACCCAGCTTTAACTCTAGAAGTTGAGTGCACACATTGACAACCGTTCTGTTAGATAGCTGCGTTTTGGATTTAGAAGCAGATATTTCCCTGTGCTTACTGCCCTTTCTTCCATAGGCTGGTATTGGGCTGAAAACGCCTGTTTTGAGACTCTGCACAGAAAGTGTGTGCAGACTGCTGAATCCACACACGGGTTTAACTCTGGAAGTTGAGTGCACACATTGGCAACCGTTCTGTTAGATAGCTGCATTTTGGATTTAGAAGCAGATAATTCCCTGTGCTTACTGCCCTTTCTTCCATAGGGCGGTATTGGGCTGAAAACACCTGTTTTGAGACTCTGCACAGAAAGGGTTTGCAGACTGCTGAATCCACACTGGGGTTTAAATCTGGAAGTTGAGTGCACACATTGGCAACCATTCTGTTAGATAGCTGCGTTTTGGATTTAGAAGCAGAAATTTCCCTGTGCTTACTGCCCTTTCTTCCTTAGGCCGGTATTGGGTTGAACACGCCTGTTTTGAGACTCTGCACATAGAGTGTTTGCAGACTGCTGAATCCGCACACGGGTTTAATTATGGAAGTTGAGTGCACACATTGACAGCCGTTCTGTTAGGTAGCTGCGTTTTGGATTTAGAAGCAGACATTTCCCTGTGCTTACTGCCCTTTCTTCCATAGGCCGGTATTGGGTTGAAAACGCTTGTTTTGAGACTCTGCACATAGAGTGTTTGCAGACTGCTGTATCCGCACACGGGTTTAACTCTAGAAGTTGAGTTCACACATTGAAAACCATTCTGTTAGATAGCTGCGTTTTGGATTTAGAAGCAGATATTTCCCTGTGCTTACTGCCCTTTCTTCCATAGGCCGGTATTGGGCTGAAAACGCCTGTTTTGAGACTCTGCACAGAAAGTGTTTGCAGACTGCTGAATCCACACACGGGTTTAACTCTGGAAGTTGAGTGCACACATTGAAAACCGTTCTGTTAGATAGCTGCGTTTTGGATTTAGAAGCAGATATTTGCCTGTGCTTTCTGCCCTTACTTCCATAGGCCGGTATTGGGCGGAAAACGCCTGTTTTGAGACTCTGCACAGAAAGTGTTTGCAGACTACTGAATCCACACACGGATTTAACTCTGGAAGTTGAGTGCACACCTTGACAACCATTCTGTTAGATAGCTGCGTTTTGGATTTAGAATCAGATATTCCCCTGTGCTTACTGCCCTTTCTTCCATATGCTGGTATTGGGCTGAAAACGCCTGTTTTGAGACTCTGCACAGAATATGTTTTCAGACTACTGAATCCACACACGGGTTTAACTCTGGAAGTTGAGTGCACACATTGACAACCGTTCTGTTAGATAGCTGCATTTTGGATTTAGAAGCAGAAATTTCCCTGTGCTTACTGCCCTTTCTTCCATAGGACGGTATTGGGCTGAAAACGCCTGTTTTGAGACTCTGCACAGAAAGTGTTTGCAGACTGCTGAATCCACACACGGGTTTAACTCTGGAAGTTGAATGCACACATTGACAACCGTTCTGTTAGATAGCTGCGTTTTGGATTTAGAAGCAGATATTTCCCTGTGCTTACTGCCCTTTCTTCCATAGGCCGGTATTGGGCTGAAAACGCCTGTTTGAGACTCTGCACAGAAAGTGTTTGCAGACTGCTGAATCCACACACGGATTTAACTCTGGAAGTTGAGTGCACACATTGACAACCGTTCTGTTAGATAGCTGCGTTTTGGATTTAGAAGCAGATATTTCCCTGTGCTTACTGCCCTTTCTTTCATAGGCTGGTATTGGGCTGAAAACGCCTGTTTTGAGACTCTGCACAAAAAGTGTGTGCAGACTGCTGAATCCACACACGTGTTTAAATCTGGAACTTGAGTGCACACATTGACAACCGTTCTGTTAGATAGCTGCGTTTTGGATTTATAAGCAGATAATTCCCTGTGCTTACTGCCCTTTCTTCCATAGGGCGGTATTGGGCTGAAAACACCTGTTTTGAGACTCTGCACAGAAAGTGTTTGCAGACTGCTGAATCCACACTCGGGTTTAAATCTGGAAGTTGAGTGCACACATTGACAGCCGTTCTGTTAGGTAGCTGCGTTTTGGATTTAGAAGCAGACATTTCCCTGTGCTTACTGCCCTTTCCTCCATAGGATGTTATTGGTCTGAAAACACCTGTTTTGAGACTCTGCACAGAAAGTGTTTGCAGACTGCTGAATCCACAAACGGCTTTAAATCTAGAAGTTGAGTGCACACATTGACAACCGTTCTGTTAGATAGCTGCGTTTTGTCTTTAGAAGCAGATATTTCCCTGTGCTTACTGCCATTTCTTCCATAGGCCGGTATTGGGCTGAAAACGCTTGTTTTGAGACTCTGCACATAAAGTGTTTTCAGACTGCTGAATCCACACTCGGGTTTAACTCTGGAAGTTGAGTGCACACATTGACAACCGTTCTGTTAGATAGCTGCGTTTTGGATTTAGAAGCAGAAATTTCCCTGTGCTTACTGCCCTTTCTTCCATAGGCCGGTATTGGGTTGAAAACGCCTGTTTTGAGACTCTGCACAGAGAGTGTTTGCAGACTGCTGAATCCACACTCGAGTTTAACTCTGGAAGTTGAGTGCACACATTGACAACCGTTCTGTTGGATAGCTGCGTTTTGGATTTAGAAGCAGAAATTTTCCTGTGCTTACTGCCCTTTCTTCCATGGGCCGGTATTGGGCTGAAAACGCCTGTTTTGTGACTCTGCACAAAAAGGGTTGGCAGACTGCTGAATCCACGCTCGGGTTTAACTCTGGAAGTTGAGTGCACACATTGACAACCGTTCTGTTAGATAGCTGCGTTTTGGATTTAGAAGCAGAAATTTCCCTGTGCTTACTGCCCTTTCTTCCATAGGCCGGTATAGTTCTGAAAACGCCTGTTTTGAGACTCTGCACAGAAAGTGTTTGAAGACTGCTGAATCCACACACGGGTTTAACTCTGGAAGTTGAGTGCACACATTGACAACCGTTCTGTTAGATAGCTGCGTTTTGGATTTAGAAGCAGATATTTGCCTGTGCTTACTGCCCTTACTTCCATAGGCCGGTATTGGGCTGAAATCCCCTGTTTTGAGACTCTGCACAGAAAGTGTTTGCAGACTGCTGAATCCACACACGGATTTAATTCTGGAAGTTGAGTGCACACCTTGACAACCATTCTGTTAGATAGCTGCGTTTTGGATTTAGAAGCAGATATTTCCCTGTGCTTGCTGCCCTTTCTTCCACATGCTGGTAGTGGGCTGAAAACGCCTGTTTTGATACTCTGCACAGAATATGTTTGCAGACTACTGAATCCACACACGGGTTTAACTCTGGAAGTTGAGTGCACACATTGACAACCGTTCTGTTAGATAGCTGCGTTTTGGATTTAGAAGCAGATATTTCCCTGTGCTTACTGCCCTTTCTTTCATAGGCTGGTATTGGGCTGAAAACGCCTGTTTTGAGACTCTGCACAAAAAGTGTGTGCAGACTGCTGAATCCACACACGGGTTTCACTCTGGAACTTGAGTGCACACATTGACAACCGTTCTGTTAGATAGCTGCGTTTTGGATTTAGAAGCAGATAATTCCCTGTGCTTACTGCCCTTTCTTCCATAGGGCGGTATTGGGCTGAAAACACCTGTTTTGAGACTCTGCACAGAAAGTGTTTGCAGACTGCTGAATCCACACTCGGGTTTAAATCTGGAAGTTGAGTGCACACATTGACAACCATTCTGTTAGATAGCTGCGTTTTGGATTTAGAAGCAGAAATTTCCCTGTGCTTACTGCCCTTTCTTCCATAGGCCGCTATTGGGTTGAAAACGCCTGTTGTGAGACTCTGCACAGAGAGTGTTTGCAGACTGCTGAATCCGCACACGGGTTTAACTCTGGAAGTTGAGTGCACACATTGACAGCCGTTCTGTTAGGTAGCTGCGTTTTGGATTTAGAAGCAGACATTTCCCTGTGCTTACTGCCCTTTCCTCCATAGGATGTTATTGGTCTGAAAACACCTGTTTTGAGACTCTGCACAGAAAGTTTTTGCAGACTGCTGAATCCACAAACGACTTTAAATCTAGAAGTTGAGTGCACACATTGACAACCGTTCTGTTAGATAGCTGCGTTTTGTATTTAGAAGCAGATATTTCCCTGTGCTTACTGCCCTTTCTTCCATAGGCCGGTATTGGGCTGAAAACGCCTGTTTTGAGACCCTGCACAGAAAGTGTTTGCAGTCTGCTCATTCCACACACCGATTTAACTCTGGAAGTTGAGTGCACACATTGACAACCATTCTGTTAGATAGCTGCGTTTTTGATTTAGAAGCAGATATTTCCCAGTGCTTACTGCCCTTTCCTCCATATGCTGGTATTGGGCTGAAAACGCCTGTTTTGAGACTCTGCACAGAAAGTGTTTGCAGACTGCTGAATCCACACACGGGTTTAACTCTGGAAGTTCAGTGCACACATTGACAACCGTTCTGTTAGATAGCTGCGTTTTCGATTTAGAAGCAGATATTACCCTGTGCTTACTGCCCTTTCTTCCATAGGCCGGTATTGGGATGAAAACGCCTGTTTTGAGACTCTGCACAGAAAGTGTTTTCAGACTGCTGAATCCACACACGGGATTAACTCTGGAAGTTGAGTGCACACGTTGACAACCGTTCTGTTAGATAGCTGCGTTTTGGATTTAGAAGCAGATATTTCCCTGTGCTTGCTGCCCTTTCTTCCATAGGGCGGTATTGGGCTGAAAATGCCTGTTTTGAGACTCTGCACATAAAGTGTTTTCAGACTGCTGAATCCACACTCGGGTTTAACTCTGGAAGTTGAGTGCACACTTTGACAACCGTTCTGTTAGATAGCTGCGTTTTGGATTTAGAGGCACATACTTCCCTGTGCTTGCTGCCCTTTCTTCCATAGGGCGGTATTGGGCTGAAAACGCCTGTTTTGAGACTCTGCACAGAAAGTGTTTTCAGACTGCTGAATCTACACTCGGGTTTAACTCTGGAATTTGAGTTCACACATTGACAACCGTTCTGTTAGATAGCTGCGTTTTGGATTTAGAAGCAGAAATTTCCCTGTGCTTACTGCCCTTTCTTCCATAGGCCGGTATTGGGTTGAAAACGCCTGTTTTGAGACTCTACACAGCGAGTGTTTGCAAACTGCTGAATCCACACTCGGGTTTAACTCTGGAAGTTGAGTGCACACATTGACAACCATTCTGTTGGATAGCTGCGTTTTGGATTTAGAAGCAGAAATTTTCCTGTGCTTACTGCCCTTTCTTCCATGGGCCGGTATTGGGCTGAAAACGCCTGTTTTGTGACTCTGCACAAAAAGGGTTTGCAGACTGCTGAATCCACACTCGGGTTTAACTCTGGAAGTTGAGTGCACACATTGACAACCGTTCTGTTAGATAGCTGCGTTTTGGATTTAGAAGCAGAAATTTCCCTGTGCTTACTGCCCTTTCTTCCATAGGCCGGTATAGTTCTGAAAACGCCTGTTTTGAGACTCTACACAGAAAGTGTTTGCAGACTGCTGAATCCACACACGGGTTTAACTCTGGAAGTTGAGTGCACACATTGACAACCGTTCTGTTAGATAGCTGCGTTTTGGATTTAGAAGCAGATATTTGCCTGTGCTTACTGCCCTTACTTCCATATGCCGGTATTGGGCTGAAAATGCCTGTTTTGAGACTCTGCACAGAAAGTGTTTGCAGACTGCTGAATCCACACACGGATTTAACTCTGGAAGTTGAGTGCACACCTTGACAACCATTCTGTTAGATAGCTGCGTTTTGGATTTAAAGCAGATATTCCCAGGTGCTTACTGCCCTTTCTTCCATATGCTGGTATTGGGCTGAAAACGCCTGTTTTGAGACTCTGCACAGAATATGTTTTCAGACTACTAAATCCACACACGGGTTTAACTCTGGAAGTTGAGTGCACACATTGACAACCGTTCTGTTAGATAGCTGCATTTTGGATTTAGAAGCAGAAATTTCCCTGTGCTTACTGCCCTTTCTTCCATAGGCCGGTATTGGGCTGAAAACGCCTGTTTTGAGACTCTGCATAGAAAGTGTTTGCAGACTGCTGAATCCACACACGGGTTTAACTCTGGAAGTTGAGTGCACACATTGACAACCGTTCTGTTAGATAGCTGCGTTTTGGATTTAGAAGCAGATATTTCCCTGTGCTTACTGCCCTTTCTTCCATAGGCCGGTATTGGGCTGAAAACGCCTGTTTGAGACTCTGCACAGAAAGTGTTTGCAGACTGCTGAATCCACACACGGATTTAACTCTGGAAGTTGAGTGCACACATTGACAACCGTTCTGTTAGATAGCTGCGTTTTGGATTTAGAAGCAGATATTTCCCTGTGCTTACTGCCCTTTCTTCCATAGGCTGGTATTGGGCTGAAAACGCCTGTTTTGAGACTCTGCACAAAAAGTGTGTGCAGACTGCTGAATCCACACACGGGTTTAACTCTGGAACTTGAGTGCACATATTGACAACCGTTCTGTTAGATAGCTGCGTTTTGGATTTAGAAGCAGATAATTCCCTGTGCTTACTGCCCTTTCTTCCATAGGGCGGTATTGGGCTGAAAACACCTGTTTTGAGACTCTGCACAGAAAGTGTTTGCAGACTGCTGAATCCACACTCGGGTTTAAATCTGGAAGTTGAGTGCACACATTGACAACCATTCTGTTAGATAGCTGCGTTTTGGATTTAGAAGCAGAAATTTCCCTGTGCTTACTGCCCTTTCTTCCATAGGCCGGTATTGGGTTGAAAACGCCTGTTTTGAGACTCTGCACAGAGAGTGTTTGCAGACTGCTGAATCCGCACACGGGTTTAACTCTGGAAGTTGAGTGCACACATTGACAGCCGTTCTGTTAGGTAGCTGCGTTTTGGATTTAGAAGCAGACATTTCCCTGTGCTTACTGCGCTTTCCTCCATAGGATGTTATTGGTCTGAAAACACCTGTTTTGAGACTCTGAACAGAAAGTGTTTGCAGACTGATGAATCCACAAACGGCTTTAAATCTAGAAGTTGAGTGCACACATTGACAACCGTTCTGTTAGATAGCTGCGTTTTGTATTTAGAAGCAGATATTTCCCTGTGCTTACTGCCCTTTCTTCCATAGGCCGGTATTGGGCTGAAAACGCCTGTTTTGAGACTCTGCACAGAAAGTGTTTGCAGTCTGCTCATTCCACACACCGATTTAACTCTGGAATTTCAGTGCACACATTGACAACCGTTCTGTTAGATAGCTGCGTTTTCGATTTAGAAGCAGATATTACCCTGTGCTTAATGCCCTTTCTTCCAAAGGCCGGTATTGGGATGAAAACGCCTGTTTTGAGACTCTGCACAGAAAGTGTTTTCAGACTGCTGAATCCACACACGGGTTTAACTCTGGAAGTTGTGTGCACACGTTGACAACCGTTCTGTTAGTTAGCTTCGTTTTGGATTTAGAAGCAGATATTTCCCTGTGCTTGCTGCCCTTTCTTCCATAGGGCGGTATTGGGCTGAAAACGCCTGTTTTGAGACTCTGCACATAAAGTGTTTTCACACTGCTGAATCCACACTCGGGTTTAACTCTGGAAGTTGAGTGCACACATTGACAACCGTTCTGTTAGATAGCTGCGTTTTGGATTTAGAAGCAGAAATTTCCCTGTGCTTACTGCCCTTTCTTCCATAGGCCGGTATTGGGTTGAAAACGCCTGTTTTGAGACTCTGCACAGAGAGTGTTTGCAGACTGCTGAATCCACACTCGAGTTTAACTCTGGAAGTTGAGTGCACACATTGGCAACCGTTCTCTTGGATAGCTGCGTTTTGGATTTAGAAGCAGAAATTTTCCTGTGCTTACTGCCCTTTCTTCCATGGGCCGGCATTGGGCCGAAAACGCCTGTTTTGTGACTCTGCACAAAAAGGGTTGGCAGACTGCTGAATCCACACTCGGGTTTAACTCTGGAAGTTAAGTGCACATATTGGCAACCGTTCTGTTAGATAGCTGCGTTTTGGATTTAGAAGCAGAAATTTCCCTGTGCTTACTGCCCTTTCTTCCATAGGCCTGTATAGTTCTGAAAACGCCTGTTTTGAGACTCTGCACAGAAAGTGTTTGAAGACTGCTGAATCCACACACGGGTTTATCTCTGGAAGTTGAGTGCACACATTGACAACCGTTTTGTTATATAGTTGCGTTTTGGATTTAGAAGCAGATATTTACCTGTGCTTACTGCCCTTTCTTCCATAGGCCGGTATTGGGCTGAAAACCCCTGTTTTGAGACTCTGCACAGAAAGTGTTTGCAGACTGCTGAATCCACACACGGATTTAACTCTGGAAGTTGAGTGCACACCTTGACAACCATTCTGTTAGATAGCTGCATTTTGGATTTAGAAGCAGATATTTCCCTGTGCTTACTGCCCTTTCTTCCATATGCTGGTAGTGGGCTGAAAACGCCTGTTTTGAGACTCTGCACAGAAAGTGTTTGCAGACTGCTGAATCCACACTAGGGTTTAACTCTGGAACTTGAGTGCACACATTGACAACAGTTCTGTTAGATAGCTGTGTTTTGGATTTAGAAGCAGGTAATCCGCTGTGCTTACTTCCTTTCTTCTATATGCCGGTATTGTGCTGAAAACGCCTGTTTTGAAACTCTGCACAGAAAGTGTTTGCAGACTGCTGAATCCACATAGGGTTTAACTCTGGAAGGTGAGTGCACACATTGACAACCGTTCTGTTAGATAGCTGCGTTATGGATTTAGAAGCAGATATTCCCCTGTGCTTACTTCCTTTCTTCCATATGGCGGTATTGGGCTGAAAACGCCTGTTTTGAGACTCTGCACAGAGAGTGTTTACAGACTGCTGAATCCACACACGGGTTTAACTCTGGAAGTTGAGTGCACACATTGACAGCCGTTCTGTTAGGTAGCTGCGTTTTGGATTTAGAAGCAGACATTTCCCTGTGCTTACTGCCCTTTCTTCCATAGGCCGGTATTGGTCTGAAAACACCTGTTTTGAGACTCTGCACAGAAAGTGTTTGCAGACTGCTGAATCCACACACGGGTTTAAATCTGGAAGTTGAGTGCACACATTGACAACCGTTCTGTTAGATAGCTGCGTTTTGGATTTAGAGGCACATATTTCCCTGTGCTTGCTGCCCTTTCTTCCATAGGGCGGTATTGGGCTGAAAACGCCTGTTTTGAGACTCTGCACAGAAAGTGTTTTCAGACTCCTGAATCCACACTCGGGTTTAACTCTGGAAGTTGAGTGCACACATTGACAACCGTTCTGTTAGATAGCTGCGTTTTGGATTTAGAAGCAGATATTTCCCTATGCTTACTGCCATTTCTTCCATAGGCCGGTATTGGGCTGAAAACGCCTGTTTTGAGACTCTGCACAGAAAGTGTCTGCAGACTGCTGAATACACACACGGGTTTAACTCTGGAAGTTGAGTGCACACATTGCCAACCGTTCTGTTAGATAGCTGCGTTTTGGATTTAGAAGCAGATAATTCCCTGTGCCTACGGCCCTTTCTTCCATAGGGCGGTATTGGGCTGAAAACACCTGTTTTGAGACTCTGCACAGAAAGTGTTTGCAGACTGCTGAATCCACACTCGGGTTTAAATCTGGAAGTTGAGTGCACACATTGACAACCATTCTGTTAGATAGCTGCGTTTTGGATTTAGAAGCAGAAATTTCCCTGTGCTTACTGCCCTTTCTTCCATAGGCCGGTATTGGGTAGAAAACGCCTGTTTTGAGACTCTGCACAGAAAGTGTTTGCAGACTGCTGAATCCACACACGGGTTTAACTCTGGAAGTTGAGTGCACACATTGACAACCGTTCTGTTAGATAGCTGCGTTTTGGATTTAGAAGCAGAAATTTTCCTGTGCTTACTGCCCTTTCTTCCATAGGCCGGTATTGGGCTGAAAACGCCTGTTTTGAGACTCTGCACAGAAAGTGTTTGCAGACTGCTGAATCCACACACGGGTTTAACTCTGGAAGCTGAGTGCACACATTGACAACCGTTCTGTTAGATAGCTGCGTTTTGGATTTAGAAGCAGATATTTCCCTGTGCTTACTCCCCTTTCTTCCATAGGCCGGTATTGGGCTGAAAACGCCTCTTTTGAGACTCTGCACAGAAAGTGTTTGCAGACTGCTGAATCCACACACGGGTTTAACTCTGGAAGTTGAGTGCACACATTGACAACCGTTCTGTTAGATTGCTGCGTTTTGGATTTAGAAGCAGATATTTCCCTTTGCTTACTGCCCTTTCTTCCATAGGCCGGTATTGGGCTGAAAACGCCTGTTTTGAGACTCTGCACAGAAAGTGTTTGCAGTCTGCTGAATCCACACACGGGTTTAACTCTGGAAGTTGAGTGCACACATTGACAACCATTCTGTTAGATAGCTGCGTTTTGGATTTAGAAGCAGATAATTCCCTGTGCTTACTGCCCTTTCTTACATAGGCCAGTATTGGGCTGAAAACGCCTGTTTTGAGACTCTGCACAGAAAGTGTTTGCAGACTGTTGAATCCACACACGGGTTTAACTCTGGAAGTTGACTGCACACATTGACAACCGTTCTGTTAGATAGCTGCGTTTTGGATTTAGAAGCAGATATTTCCCTGTGCTTACTGCCCTTTCTTCCATAGGCCGGTATTGGGCTGAAAACGCCTGTTTTGAGACTCTGCACAGAAAGTGTTTGCAGACTTCTGAATCCACAGACGGGTTTAACTCCGGAAGTTGAGTGCACACATGACAACCGTTCTGTTAGATAGCTGCGTTTTGGATTTAGAAGCAGATATTTCCCTGTGCTTACTGCCCTTTCTTCCATAGGGCGGTATTGGGCTGAAAACGCCTGTTTTGAGACTCTGCACAGAAAGTGTTTTCAAACTGCTGAATCCACACTCGGGTTTAACTCTGGAAGTTGAGTGCAAACATTGACAACCGTTCTGTTAGATAGCTGCGTTTTGGATTTAGAAGCAGAAATTTCCCTGTGCTTACTGCCCTTTCTTCCATAGGCCGGTATTGGGGTGAAAACGCCTGTTTTGAGACTCTGCACAGAGAGTGTTTGCAGACTGCTGAATCCACACACAGGTTTTACTCTGGAAGTTGAGTGCACACATTGACAGCCGTTCTGTTAGGTAGCTGCGTTTTGGATTTAGAAGCAGACATTTCCCTGTGCTTACTGCCATTTCTTCCATAGGCCGGTATTGGGCTGAAAACGCCTGTTTTGAGACTCTGCACAGAAAGTGTCTGCAGACTGCTGAATACACACACGGGTTTAACTCTGGAAGTTGAGTGCACACATTGCCAACCGTTCTGTTAGATAGCTGCGTTTTGGATTTAGAAGCAGATAATTCCCTGTGCCTACGGCCCTTTCTTCCATAGGGCGGTATTGGGCTGAAAACACCTGTTTTGAGACTCTGCACAGAAAGTGTTTGCAGACTGCTGAATCCACACTCGGGTTTAAATCTGGAAGTTGAGTGCACACATTGACAACCATTCTGTTAGATAGCTGCGTTTTGGATTTAGAAGCAGAAATTTCCCTGTGCTTACTGCCCTTTCTTCCATAGGCCGGTATTGGGTAGAAAACGCCTGTTTTGAGACTCTGCACAGAAAGTGTTTGCAGACTGCTGAATCCACACACGGGTTTAACTCTGGAAGTTGAGTGCACACATTGACAACCGTTCTGTTAGATAGCTGCGTTTTGGATTTAGAAGCAGAAATTTTCCTGTGCTTACTGCCCTTTCTTCCATAGGCCGGTATTGGGCTGAAAACGCCTGTTTTGAGACTCTGCACAGAAAGTGTTTGCAGACTGCTGAATCCACACACGGGTTTAACTCTGGAAGCTGAGTGCACACATTGACAACCGTTCTGTTAGATAGCTGCGTTTTGGATTTAGAAGCAGATATTTCCCTGTGCTTACTCCCCTTTCTTCCATAGGCCGGTATTGGGCTGAAAACGCCTCTTTTGAGACTCTACACAGAAAGTGTTTGCAGACTGCTGAATCCACACACGGGTTTAACTCTGGAAGTTGAGTGCACACATTGACAACCGTTCTGTTAGATTGCTGCGTTTTGGATTTAGAAGCAGATATTTCCCTTTGCTTACTGCCCTTTCTTCCATAGGCCGGTATTGGGTTGAAAACGCCTGTTTTGAGACTCTGCACAGAAAGTGTTTGCAGTCTGCTGAATCCACACACGGGTTTAACTTTAGAAGTTGAGTGCACACGTTGACAACCGTTCTGTTAGATAGCTGCGTTTTGGATTTAGAAGCAGAAATTTCCCTGTGCTTACTGCCCTTTCTTCCATAGGCCGGTATTGGGCTGAAAACGCCTGTTATGAGACTCTGCACAGAAAGTGTTTGCAGACTGCTGAATCCACACACGGGTTTAACTCTGGAAGTTGAGTGCACACATTGCCAACCGTTCTGCTAGATAGCTGCGTTTTGGATTTAGAAGCAGATAATTCCGTGTGCTTACTGCCCTTTCTTCCATAGGGCGGTATTGGGCTGAAAACACCTGTTTTGAGACTCTGCACAGAAAGTGTTTGCAGACTGCTGAATCCACACACGGATTTAACTCTGGAAGTTGAGTGTACACCTTTACAACCATTCTGTTAGATAGCTGCGTTTTGGATTTAGAAGCAGATATTTCCCTGTGCTTACTGCCCTTTCTTCCATTGGCCGTTATTGGGTTGAAAACGCCTGTTTTGAGACTCTGCACAGAGAGTGTTTGCAGACTGCTGAATCCACACACGGGTTTAACTCTGGAAGTTGAGTGCACACATTGACAGCCGTTTTGTTAGGTAGCTGCGTTTTCGATTTAGAAGCAGATATTTCCCTGTGCTTTCTGCCCTTTCTTCCATGGGCCGGTATTGGGCTGAAAACGCCTGTTTTGTGACTCTGCACAAAAAAGGTTGGCAGACTGCTGAATCCACACTCGGGTTTAACTCTGGAAGTTGAGTGCACACATTGACAACCGTTCTGTTAGATAGCTGCGTTTTGGATTTAGAAGCAGAAATTTCCCTGTGCTTACTGCCCTTTCTTCCATAGGCCGGTATGGTTCTGAAAACGCCTGTTTTGAGACTCTGCACAGAAAGTGTTTGAAGACTGCTGAATCCACACACGGGTTTAACTCTGGAAGTTGAGTGCACACATTGACAACCGTTCTGTTAGATAGCTGCGTTTTGGATTTAGAAGCAGATATTTACCTGTGCTTACTGCCCTTTCTTCCATAGGCCGGTATTGGGCTGAAAACCCCTGTTTTGAGACTCTGCACAGAAAGTGTTTGCAGACTGCTGAATCCACACAAGGATTTAACTCTGGAAGTTGAGTGCACACCTTGACAACCATTCTGTTAGATAGCTGCATTTTGGATTTAGAAGCAGATATTTCCCTGTGCTTGCTGCCCTTTCTTCCACATGCTGGTAGTGGGCTGAAAACGCCTGTTTTGATACTCTGCACAGAATATGTTTGCAGACTACTGAATCCACACACGGGTTTAACTCTGGAAGTTGAGTGCACACATTGACAACCGTTCTGTTAGATAGCTGCATTTTGGATTTAGAAGCAGATATTTCCCTGTGCTTACTGCCCTTTCTTCCATAGGCCGGTATTGAGCTGAAAACGCCTGTTTTGAGACTCTGCACAGAAAGTGTTTGCAGACTGCTGAATCCACACACGGGTTTAACTCTGGAAGTTGAGTGCACACATTGACAACCGTTCTGTTAGATAGCTGCGTTTTGGATTTAGAAGCAGATATTTCCCTGTGCTTACTGCCTTTTCTTTCATAGGCTGGTAATGGGCTGAAAACGCCTGTTTTGAGACTCTGCACAAAAAGTGTGTGCAGACTGCTGAATCCACACACGGGTTTTACTCTGGAACTTGAGTGCACACATTGACAACCGTTCTGTTAGATAGCTGCGTTTTGGATTTAGAAGCAGATAATTCCCTGTGCTTACTGCCCTTTCTTCCATAGGGCGGTATTGGGCTGAAAACACCTGTTTTGAGACTCTGCACAGAAAGTGTTTGCAGACTGCTGAATGCACACTCTGGTTTAAATCTGGAAGTTGAGTGCACACATTGACAACCATTCTGTTAGATAGCTGCGTTTTGGATTTAGAAGCAGAAATTTCCCTGTGCTTACTGCCCTTTCTTCCATAGGCCGGTATTGGTTTGAAAACGCCTGTTGTGAGACTCTGCACAGAGAGTGTTTGCAGACTGCTGAATCCGCACACGGGTTTAACTCTGGAAGTTGAGTGCACACATTGACAGCCGTTCTGTTAGGTAGCTGCGTTTTGGAATTAGAAGCAGACATTTCCCTGTGCTTACTGCCCTTTCCTCCATAGGATGTTATTGGTCTGAAAACACCTGTTTTGAGACTCTGCACAGAAAGTGTTTGCAGACTACTGAATCCACAAACGGCTTTAAATCTAGAAGTTGATTGCACACATTGACAACCGTTCTGTTAGATAGCTGCGTTTTGTATTTAGAAGCAGATATTTCCCTGTGCTTACTGCCCTTTCTTCCATAGGCCGGTATTGGGCTGAAAACCCCTATTTTGAGACTCTGCACAGAAAGTGTTTGCAGTCTGCTCATTCCACACACCGATTTAACTCTGGAAGTTGAGTGCACACATTGACAACCATTCTGTTAGATAGCTGCGTTTTTGATTTAGAAGAAGATATTTCCCAGTGCTTACTGCCCTTTCTTCCATATGCTGGTATTGGGCTGAAAACGCCTGTTTTGAGACTCTGCACAAAAAGTGTTTGCAGACTGCTGAATCCACACACGGGTTTAACTCTGGAAGTTCAGTGCACACATTGACAACCGTTCTGTTAGATAGCTGCGTTTTCGATTTAGAAGCAGATATTACCCTGTGCTTACTGCCCTTTCTTCCATAGGCCGGTATTGGGATGAAATCGCCTGTTTTGAGACTCTGCACAGAAACTGTTTTCAGACTGCTGAATCCACACATGGGATTAACTCTGGAAGTTGAGTGCACACGTTGACAACCGTTCTGTTAGATAGCTGCGTTTTGGATTTAGAAGCAGATATTTCCCTGTGCTTGCTGCCCTTTCTTTCATAGGGCGGTATTGGGCTGAAAACGCCTGTTTTGAGACTCTGCACATAAAGTGTTTTCAGACTGCTGAATCCACACTCGGGTTTAACTCTGGAAATTGAGTGCACACATTGACAACCGTTCTGTTAGATAGCTGCGTTTTGGATTTAGAAGCAGAAATTTCCCTGTGCTTACTGCCCTTTCTTCCATAGGCCGGTATTGGGTTGAAAACGCCTGTATTGAGACTCTGCACAGAAAGTGTTTGAAGACTGCTGAATCCACACACGGGTTTAACTCTGGAAGTTGAGTGCACACATTGACAACCGTTCTGTTAGATAGCTGCGTTTTGGATTTAGAAGCAGATATTTACCTGTGCTTACTGCCCTTACTTCCATAGGCCGGTACTGGGCTGAAAACCCCTGTTTTGAGACTCTGCACAGAAAGTGTTTGCAGACTTCTGAATCCACACACGGATTTAACTCTGGAAGTTGAGTGCACACCTTGACAACCATTCTGTTAGATAGCTGCGTTTTGGATTTAGAAGCAGATATTTCCCTGTACTTGCTGCCCTTTCTTCCACATGCTGGTAGTGGGCTGAAAACGCCTGTTTTGATACTCTGCACAGAATATGTTTGCAGACTACTGAATCCACACACGGGTTTAACTCTGGAAGTTGAGTGCACACATTGACAACCGTTCTGTTAGATAGCTGCATTTTGGATTTAGAAGCAGAAATTTCCCTGTGCTTACTGCCCTTTCTTCCATAGGCCGGTATTGGGCTGAAAACGCCTGTTTTGAGACTCTGCACAGAAAGTGTTTGCAGACTGCTGAATCCACACACGGGCTTAACTCTGGAAGTTGAGTGCACACATTGAAAACCGTTCTGTTAGATAGCTGCGTTTTGGATTTAGAAGCAGAAATTTCCCTGTGCTTACTGCCCTTTCTTCCATAGGCCGGTATTGGGCTGAAAACGCCTGTTTTGAGACTCTGCACAGAAAGTGTTTTCAGACTGCTGAATCCACACTCGGGTTTAACTCTGGAAGTTGAGTGCACACATTGACAACCGTTGTGTTAGATAGCTGCGTTTTGGATTTAGAAGCAGAAATTTCCCTGTGCTTACTGCCCTTTCTTCCATAGGCCGGTATTGGGCTGAAAACGACTGTTTTGAGACTCTGCACAGAAAGTGTTTGCAGACTGTTGAATCCACACACGGGTTTAACTCTGGAAGTTGTCTGCACACATTGACTGCCGTTCTGTTGGGTAGCTGCGTTTTGGATTTAGAAGCAGACATTTCCCTGTGCTTACTGTATTTTCTTCCATAGGCCGGTATTGGTCTGAAAACACCTGTTTTGAGACTCTGCACAGAAAGTGTTTCCACACTGCTGAATCCACACCCAGCTTTAACTTTAGAAGTTCAGTGCACACATTGACAACCGTTCTGTTAGATAGCTGCGTTATGGATTTAGAAGCAGATATTTCCCTGTGCTTACTGCCCTTTCTTCCATAGGGCGGTATTGGGCTGAAAACGCCTGTTTTGAGACTCTGCACAGAAAGTGTGTGCAGACTGCTGAATCCACACACGGATTTAACTCTGGAAGTTGAGTGCACACATTGACAGCCGTTCTGTTAGGTAGCTGCGTTTTCGATTTAGAAGCAGATATTTCCCTGTGCTTTCTGCCCTTTCTTCCGTAGGCCGGTATTGGGCTGAAAACGCCTGTTTTGAGACTCTGCACAGAAAGTGTTTGCAGACTGCTGAATCCACACACGGATTTAACTCTGGATGTTGTGTGCACACATTGACAACCGTTCTGTTAGATAGCTGCGTTTTGGATTTAGAAGCAGATATTTGCCTGTGCTTACTGCCCTTTCTTCCATAGGCCGGTATTGGGCTGAAAACGCCTGTTTTGAGACTCTATACAGAAAGTGTTTGCAGACTCCTGAATCCACACACGGGTTTAACTCTGGAAGTTGAGTTCACACATTGACAACCGTTCTGTTAGAGAGCTGCGTTTTGGATTTAGAAGCAGATATTTCCCTGTACTTACTGCCCTTTCTTCCATAGGCCGGTATTGGGTTGAAAACGCCTGTTTTGAGACTCTGCACAGAAAGTGTTTGCAGACTGCTGAATCCACACACGGGTTTAACTCTGGAAGTTGAGTGCACACATTGACAACCATTCTTTTAGATAGCTGCGTTTTGGATTTAGAAGCAGATAATTCCCTGTGCTTACTGCCCTTTCTTCCATAGGCCAGTATTGGGCTGAAAACGCCTGTTTTGAGACTCTGCACAGAAAGTGTTTGCAGACTGCTGAATCCACACACGGGTTTAACTCTCGAAGTTGACTGCACACAATGATAACCGTTCTGTTAGATAGCTGCGTTTTGGATTTAGAAGCAGATATTTCCCTGTGCTTGCTGCCCTTTCTTCCATAGGGCGGTATTGGGCTGAAAATGCCTGTTTTGAGACTCTGCACATAAAGTGTTTTCAGACTGCTGAATCCACACTCGGGTTTAACTCTGGAAATTGAGTGCACACATTGACAACCGTTCTGTTAGATAGCTGCGTTTTGGATTTAGAAGCAGAAATTTCCCTGTGCTTACTGCCCTTTCTTCCATAGGCCGGTATGGTTCTGAAAACGCCTGTTTTGAGACTCTGCACAGAAAGTGTTTGAAGACTGCTGAATCCACACACGGGTTTAACTCTGGAAGTTGAGTGCACACATTGACAACCGTTCTGTTAGATAGCTGCGTTTTGGATTTAGAAGCAGATATTTACCTGTGCTTACTGCCCTTACTTCCATAGGCCGGTATTGGGCTGAAAACCCCTGTTTTGAGACTCTGCACAGAAAGTGTTTGCAGACTGCTGAATCCACACAAGGATTTAACTCTGGAAGTTGAGTGCACACCTTGACAACCATTCTGTTAGATAGCTGCATTTTGGATTTAGAAGCAGATATTTCCCTGTGCTTGCTGCCCTTTCTTCCACATGCTGGTAGTGGGCTGAAAACGCCTGTTTTGATACTCTGCACAGAATATGTTTGCAGACTACTGAATCCACACACGGGTTTAACTCTGGAAGTTGAGTGCACACATTGACAACCGTTCTGTTAGATAGCTGCTTTTTGGATTTAGAAGCAGATATTTCCCTGTGCTTACTGCCCTTTCTTCCATAGGCCGGTATTGAGCTGAAAACGCCTGTTTTGAGACTCTGCACAGAAAGTGTTTGCAGACTGCTGAATCCACACACGGGTTTAACTCTGGAAGTTGAGTGCACACATTGACAACCGTTCTGTTAGATAGCTGCGTTTTGGATTTAGAAGCAGATATTTCCCTGTGCTTACTGCCCTTTCTTCCATAGGCCGGTATTGGGCTGAAAACGCCTGTTTGAGACTCTGCACAGAAAGTGTTTGCAGACTGCTGAATCCACACACGGATTTAACTCTGGAAGTTGAGTGCACACATTGACAACCGTTCTGTTAGATAGCTGCGTTTTGGATTTAGAAGCAGATATTTCCCTGTGCTTACTGCCCTTTCTTTCATAGGCTGGTATTGGGCTGAAAACGCCTGTTTTGAGACTCTGCACAAAAAGTGTGTGCAGACTGCTGAATCCACACACGGGTTTTACTCTGGAACTTGAGTGCACACATTGACAACCGTTCTGTTAGATTGCTGCGTTTTGGATTTAGAAGCAGATAATTCCCTGTGCTTACTGCCCTTTCTTCCATAGGGCGGTATTGGGCTGAAAACACCTGTTTTGAGACTCTGCACAGAAAGTGTTTGCAGACTGCTGAATGCACACTCTGGTTTAAATCTGGAAGTTGAGTGCACACATTGACAACCATTCTGTTAGATAGCTGCGTTTTGGATTTAGAAGCAGAAATTTCCCTGTGCTTACTGCCCTTTCTTCCATAGGCCGGTATTGGGTTGAAAACGCCTGTTGTGAGACTCTGCACAGAGAGTGTTTGCAGACTGCTGAATCCGCACACGGGTTTAACTCTGGAAGTTGAGTGCACACATTGACAGCCGTTCTGTTAGGTAGCTGCGTTTTGGAATTAGAAGCAGACATTTCCCTGTGCTTACTGCCCTTTCCTCCATAGGATGTTATTGGTCTGAAAACACCTGTTTTGAGACTCTGCACAGAAAGTGTTTGCAGACTACTGAATCCACAAACGGCTTTAAATCTAGAAGTTGAGTGCACACATTGACAACCGTTCTGTTAGATAGCTGCGTTTTGTATTTAGAAGCAGATATTTCCCTGTGCTTACTGCCCTTTCTTCCATAGGCCGGTATTGGGCTGAAAACGACTATTTTGAGACTCTGCACAGAAAGTGTTTGCAGTCTGCTCATTCCACACACCGATTTAACTCTGGAAGTTGAGTGCACACATTGAAAACCATTCTGTTAGATAGCTGCGTTTTTGATTTAGAAGAAGATATTTCCCAGTGCTTACTGCCCTTTCTTCCATATGCTGGTATTGGGCTGAAAACGCCTGTTTTGAGACTCTGCACAAAAAGTGTTTGCAGACTGCTGAATCCACACACGGGTTTAACTCTGGAAGTTCAGTGCACACATTGACAACCGTTCTGTTAGATAGCTGCGTTTTCGATTTAGAAGCAGATATTACCCTGTGCTTACTGCCCTTTCTTCCATAGGCCGGTATTGGGATGAAATCGCCTGTTTTGAGACTCTGCACAGAAACTGTTTTCAGACTGCTGAATCCACACATGGGATTAACTCTGGAAGTTGAGTGCACACGTTGACAACCGTTCTGTTAGATAGCTGCGTTTTGGATTTAGAAGCAGATATTTCCCTGTGCTTGCTGCCCTTTCTTCCATAGGGCGGTATTGGGCTGAAAACGCCTGTTTTGAGACTCTGCACATAAAGTGTTTTCAGACTGCTGAATCCACACTCGGGTTTAACTCTGGAAATTGAGTGCACACATTGACAACCGTTCTGTTAGATAGCTGCGTTTTGGATTTAGAAGCAGAAATTTCCCTGTGCTTACTGCCCTTTCTTCCATAGGCCGGTATTGGGTTGAAAACGCCTGTTTTGAGACTCTGCACAGAAAGTGTTTGAAGACTGCTGAATCCACACACGGGTTTAACTCTGGAAGTTGAGTGCACACATTGACAACCGTTCTGTTAGATAGCTGCGTTTTGGATTTAGAAGCAGATATTTACCTGTGCTTACTGCCCTTACTTCCATAGGCCGGTACTGGGCTGAAAACCCCTGTTTTGAGACTCTGCACAGAAAGTGTTTTCAAACTGCTGAAACCACACTCGGGTTTAACTCTGGAAGTTGAGTGCAAACATTGACAACCGTTCTGTTAGATAGCTGCGTTTTGGATTTAGAAGCAGAAATTTCCCTGTGCTTACTGCCCTTTCTTCCATAGGCCGGTATTGGGTTGAAAACGCCTGTTTTGAGACTCTGCACAGAGAGTGTTTGCAGCCTGCTGAATCCACACACGGGTTTAACTCTGGAAGTTGAGTGCACACATTGACAGCCGTTCTGTTGGGTAGCTGCGTTTTGGATTTAGAAGCAGACATTTCCCTGTGCTTACTGCACTTTCTTCCATAGGCCGGTATTGGTCTGAAAACACCTGTTTTGAGACTCTGCACAGAAAGTGTTTCCACACTGCTGAATCCACACCCAGCTTTAATTTTAGAAGTTCAGTGCACACATTGACAACCGTTCTGTTAGATAGCTGCGTTATGGATTTAGAAGCAGATATTTCCCTGTGCTTACTGCCCTTTCTTCCATAGGGCGGTATTGGGCTGAAAACGCCTGTTTTGAGACTCTGCACAGAAAGTGTGTGCAGACTGCTGAATCCACAAACGGATTTAACTCTGGAAGTTGAGTGCACACATTGCCAACCGTTCTGTTAGATAGCTGCGTTTTGGATTTAGAAGCAGATATTTCCCTGTGCTTACTGCCCTTTCTTCCATTGGCCGGTATTGGGTTGAAAACGCCTGTTTTGAGACTCTGCACAGAGAGTGTTTGCAGACTGCTGAATCCACACACGGGTTTAACTCTGGAAGTTGAGTGCACACATTGACAGCCGTTCTGTTAGGTAGCTGCGTTTTCGATTTAGAAGCAGATATTTCCCTGTGCTTTCTGCCCTTTCTTCCGTAGGCCGGTATTGGGCTGAAAACGCCTGTTTTGAGACTCTGCACAGAAAGTGTTTGCAGACTGCTGAATCCACACACGGATTTAACTCTGGATGTTGTGTGCACACATTGACAACCGTTCTGTTAGATAGCTGCGTTTTGGATTTAGAAGCAGATATTTGCCTGTGCTTACTGCCCTTTCTTCCATAGGCCGGTATTGGGCTGAAAACGCCTGTTTTGAGACTCTATACAGAAAGTGTTTGCAGACTCCTGAATCCACACACGGGTTTAACTCTGGAAGTTGAGTTCACACATTGACAACCGTTCTGTTAGAGAGCTGCGTTTTGGATTTAGAAGCAGATATTTCCCTGTACTTACTGCCCTTTCTTCCATAGGCCGGTATTGGGTTGAAAACGCCTGTTTTGAGACTCTGCACAGAAAGTGTTTGCAGACTGCTGAATCCACACACGGGTTTAACTCTGGAAGTTGAGTGCACACATTGACAACCATTCTTTTAGATAGCTGCGTTTTGGATTTAGAAGCAGATAATTCCCTGTGCTTACTGCCCTTTCTTCCATAGGCCAGTATTGGGCTGAAAACGCCTGTTTTGAGACTCTGCACAGAAAGTGTTTGCAGACTGTTGAATCCACACACGGGTTTAACTCTCGAAGTTGACTGCACACAATGATAATCGTTCTGTTAGATAGCTGCGTTTTGGATTTAGAAGCAGATATTTCCCTGTGCTTACTGCCCTTTCTTCCATAGGCCGGTATTGGGCTGAAAACGCCTGTTTTGAGACTCTGCACAGAACGTGTTTGCAGTCTGTTCAATCCACACCCCGATTTAACTCTGGAAGTTGAGTGCACACATTGACAACCGTTCTGTTAGATAGCTGCGTTTTGGATTTAGAAGCAGATATGTGCCTGTGCTTACTGCCCTTTCTTCCATAGGCCGGTATTGGGATGAAAACCCCTGTTTTGAGACTCTGCACAGAAAGTGTTTGCAGACTGCTGAATCCACACACGGGTTTAACTCTGGAAGTTGAGTGCACACATTGACAACCGTTCTGTTAGATAGCTGCGTTTTGGATTTAGAAGCGGATATTTCCCTGTGCTTACTGCCCTTTCTTCCATAGGCCGGTATTGGGCGGAAAACGCCTGTTTTGATACTCTGTACAGAAACTGTTTGCAGACTGCTGAATCCACACACGGGTATAATTCTGGAAGTTGAGTGCACACATTGACAACCGTTCTGTTAGATAGCTGCGTTTTGGATTTAGAAGCAGATATTTCCCTGTGCTTGCTGCCCTTTCTTCCATAGGCCGGTATTGGGCTGAAAACGCCTGTTTTGAGACTCTGCACAGAAAGTGTTTGCAGACTGCTGAATCCACACACGGGTTTAACTCTGGAAGTTGAGTGCACACATTGACAACCCTTCTGTTAGATAGCTGTGTTATGGATTTAGAAGCAGATATTCCCCTGTGCTTACTTCCTTTCTTCCATATGCCGGTATTGGGCTGAAAACGCCTGTTTTCAGACTCTGCACAGAAAGTGTTTGCAGACTGCTGAATCCACAGACGGGTTTAACTCTGGAAGTTGAGTGCATACATTGACAGCCGTTCTGATAGAGAGCTGCGTTTTGGATTTAGAAGCAGACATTTCCCTGTGCTTACTGCCCTTTCTTCCATAGGCCGGTATTGGGCTGAAAACGCCTGTTTTGAGACTCTGCACAGAAAGTGTTTGCAGACTGCTGAATCCACACACGGCTTTAAATCTGGAAGTTGAGTGCACACATTGAGAACCGTTCTGTTAGATAGCTGCGTTTTGGATTTAGAAGCAGATATTTCCCTGTGCTTACTGCCCTATCTTCCATAGGACAGGATTGGGCTGAAAACGCCTGTTTTGAGACTCTGCACAGAAAGTGTTTGCAGACTGCTGAATCCACACACGGCTTTAACTCTGGAAGTTGAGTGCTCACATTGAGAACCGTTCTGTTAGATAGCTGCGTTTTGGATTTAGAAGCAGATATTTGCCTGTGCTTACTGCCCTTTCTTCCATAGGCCGGTATTGGGCTGAAAACGCCTGTTTTGACACTCTGCACAGAAAGTGTTTGCAGACTGCTGAATCCACACACGGGTTTAACTCTGGAAGTTGAGTGCACACATTGACAACCGTTCTGTTAGATAGCTGCGTTTTGGATTTAGAAGCAGATATTTCCCTGTGCTTGCTGCCCTTTCTTCCATAGGCTGGTATTGGGCTGAAAACTCCTGTTTTGAGACTCTGCACAGAAAGTGTTTGCAGACTGCTGAATCCACACACGGGTTTAACTCTGGAAGTTGAGTGCACACATTGACAACCGTTCTGTTAGATAGCTGCGTTATGGATTTAGAAGCAGATATTCCCCTGTGCTTACGTTCTTTCTTCCATATGCCGGTATTGTGCTGAAAACGCCTGTTTTGAGACTCTGCACAGAAAGTGTTTGCAGACTACTGAATCCACAGACGGGTTAAACTCTGGAAGTTGAGTGCACACATTGACAACTGTTCTGTTAAATAGCTTCGTTTTGGATTTAGAAGCAGATATTTCCCTGTGCTTACTGTCCTTTCTTCCTTAGGCCGGTATTGGGCTGAAGACGCCTGTTTTGAGACTCTGCACAAAAAGGGTTTGCTGACTGGTGAATCCACACTCGGGTTTAACTCTGGAAGTTGAGTGGACACATTGACATCCGTTCTGTTAGAAAGCTGCGTTTTGGACTTAGAAGCAGAAATTTCCCAGTGCTTACTGCTCTTTCTTCCATAGGCGGGTAATGGGCTGAAAACGACTGTTTTGAGACTCTGCACAGAAAGTGTTTGCAGACTGCTGAATCCACACACGGGTTTAACTCTGGAAGTTGAGTGCACACATTGACAGCCCTTCTGTTAGGTTGCTGCGTTTTCGATTTAGAAGCAGATATTTCCCTGTGGTTACTGCCTTTTCTTCCATAAGCCTGTATTGGGCTGAAAGCGCCTGTTTTGAGACTCTGCACAGAAACTGTTTGCAGACTGCTGAATCCACACACGGGTTAAATTCTGGAAGTTGAGTGCACACATTGAAAACAGTTCTGTTAGATAGCTGCGTTTCGGATTTAGAAGCAGATATTTCCCTGTGCTTACTGCCCTTTTTTCCATAGGCCGGTATTGGGCTGAAAACGCCTGTTTTGAGACTCTGCACAGAAAGTGTTTGCAGACTGCTGAATCCACACACGGGTTTAACTCTGGAAGTTGAGTGCACACATTGAGAGCCATTCTGATAGATAGCTGCGTTTTGGATTTAGAAGCAGATATTTCCCTGTGCTTACTGCCCTTCTTCCATAGGCCGGTATTGGGCTGAAAACGCCTGTTTTGAGACTCTGCACAGAAAGTGTTTGCAGACTGCTGAATCCACACACAGGTTTAACTCTGGAAGTTGAGTGCACACATTGAGAACCGTTCTGTTAGATAGCTGCGTTTTGGATTTAGAAGCAGATATTTCCCTGTGCTTACTGATCTTTCTTCCATAGGCCAGGATTGGGCTGAAAACGCCTGTTTTGAGACTCTGCACAGAAAGTGTTTGCAGACTGCTGAATCCACACACGGCTTTAACTCTGGAAGTTGAGTGCTCACATTGAGAACCGCTCTGTTAGATAGCTGCGTTTTGGATTTAGAAGCAGATATTTCCCTGTGCTTACTGCCCTTTCTTCCATAGGTCAGTATTGGGCTGAAAACGCCTGTTTTGACACTCTGCACAGAAAGTGTTTGCAGACTGCTGAATCCACACACGGGTTTAACTCTGGAAGTTGAGTACACACATTGACAGCCGTTCTGTTAGGTTGCTGCGTTTTCGATTTAGAAGCAGATATTTCCCTGTGCTTACTGCCCTTTCTTCCATAAGCCAGTATTGGGCTGAAAGCGCCTGTTTTTAGACTCTGCACAGAAACTGTTTGCAGACTGCTGAATCCACACACGGGTTTAATTCTGGAAGTTGAGTGCACACATTGACAACAGTTCTGTTAGATAGCTGCGTTTCGGATTTAGAAGCAGATATTTCCCTGTGCTTACTGCCCTTTCTTCCATAGGCCGGTATTGGGCTGAAAACTCCTGTTTTGAGACTTTGCACAGAAATTGTTTGCTGACTGCTGAATCCACACTCGGGTTTAAGTCTGGAAGTTGAGTGCACACATTGACAACCGTTCTGTTAGATAGCTGTGTTTTGGATTTAGAAGCAGATAATCCCCTGTGCTTACTTCCTTTCTTCCATATGCCGTTATTGGGCTGAAAACACCTGTTTTGAGACTCTGCACAGAAAGTGTTTGCAGACTGCTGAATCCACACACGGGTTTAACTCTGGAAGTTGAGTGCACACATTGACAACCGTTCTGTTAGATAGCTGCGTTTTGGATTTAGAAGCACATATTTCCCGGTGCTTACTGCACTTTCTTCCATAGGGCGGTATTGGGCTGAAAACGCCTGTTTTGAGACTCTGCACAGAAAGTGTTTGCAGACTGTTGAATCCACACACGGGTTTAACTCTCGAAGTTGACTGCACACAATGACAATCGTTCTGTTAGATAGCTGCGTTTTGGATTTAGAAGCATATATTTCCCTGTGCTTGCTGCCCTTTCTTCCATAGGCCGGTATTGGGCTGAAAACTCCTGTTTTGAGACTCTGAACAGAAAATGTCTGCAGACTGCTGAATCCACACACGGGTTTAACTCTGGAAGTTGAGTGCACACATTGACAACTGTTCTGTTAGATAGCTGCGTTATGGATTTAGAAGAAGATATTCCCCTGTGCTTACTTCCTTTCTTCCATATGCCAGTATTGGACTGAAAACGCCTGTTTTGAGACTCTGCACAGAAAGTGTTTGCAGAATGCTGAATCCACAGACGGATTTAACTCTGGATGTTGTGTGCACACATTGACAACCGTTCTGTTAGATAGCTGCGTTTTGGATTTAGAAGCAGATATTTCCCTGTGCTTACTGCCCTTTCTTCCATAGGCCGGTATTGGGCTGAAAACGCCTGTTTTGAGACTCTATACAGAAAGTGTTTGCAGACTCCTGAATCCACACACGGGTTTAACTCTGGAAGTTGAGTTCACACATTGACAACCGTTCTGTTAGAGAGCTGCGTTTTGGATTTAGAAGCAGATATTTCCCTGTGCTTACTGCCCTTTCTTCCATAGGCCGGTATTGGGTTGAAAACGCCTCTTTTGAGACTCTGCACAGAAAGTGTTTGTAGACTGCTGAATCCACACACGGGTTTAACTCTGGAAGTTGAGTGCACACATTGACAACCATTCTTTTAGATAGCTGCGTTTTGGATTTAGAAGCAGATAATTCCCTGTGCTTACTGCCCTTTCTTCCATAGGCCAGTATTGGGCTGAAAACGCCTGTTTTGAGACTCTGCACAGAAAGTGCTTGCAGACTGTTGAATCCACACACAGGTTTAACTCTCGAAGTTGACTGCACACAATGACAATCGTTCTGTTAGATAGCTGCGTTTTGAATTTAGAAGCAGAAATTTCCCTGTGCTTACTGCCCTTTCTTCCATAGGCCGGTATTGGGCTGAAAACGCCTGTTTTGAGACTCTGCACAGAACGTGTTTGCAGACTGCTCAATCCACACCCCGATTTAACTCTGGAAGTTGAGTGCACACATTGACAACCGTTCTGTTAGATAGCTGCGTTTTGGATTTAGAGGCACATATTTCCCGGTGCTTACTGCCCTTTCTTCCATAGGCAGGTATTGGGATGAAAACGCCTGTTTTGAGACTCTGCACAGAAAGTGTTTGCAGACTGCTGAATCCACACACGGGTTTAACTCTGGAAGTTGAGTGCACACATTGACAACCGTTCTGTTAGATAGCTGCGTTTTGGATTTAGAAGCGGATATTTCCCTGTGCTTACTGCCCTTTCTTCCATAGGACGGTATTGGGCGGAAAACGCCTGTTTTGATACTCTGTACAGAAACTGTTGCAGACTGCTGAATCCTCACACGGGTATAATTCTGGAAGTTGAGTGCACACACTGACAAACGTTCTGTTAGATAGCTGCGTTTTGGATTTAGAAGCAGATATTTCCCTGTGCTTGCTGCCCTTTCTTCCATAGGCCGGTATTGGGCTGAAAACGCCTGGTTTGAGACTCTGCACAGAAAGTGTTTGCAGACTGCTGAATCCACACACGGGTTTAACTCTGGAAGTTGAGTGCACACATTGACAACCGTTCTGTTAGATAGCTGCGTTATGGATTTAGAAGCAGATATTCCCCTGTGCTTACTTCCTTTCTTCCATATGCCGGTATTGGGCTGAAAACGCCTGTTTTGAGACTCTGCACAGAAAGTGTTTGCAGACTGCTGAATCCACAGACGGGTTTAACTCTGGAAGTTGAGTGCATACATTGACAGCCGTTCTGATAGAGAGCTGCGTTTTGTATTTAGAAGCAGATATTTCCCTGTGCTTACTGCCCTTTCTTCCATAGGCCGGTATTGGGCTGAAAACGCCTGTTTTGAGACTCTGCACAGAAAGTGTTTGCAGACTGCTGAATCCACACACGGCTTTAAATCTGGAAGTTGAGTGCACACATTGAGAACCGTTCTGTTAGATAGCTGCGTTTTGGATTTAGAAGCAGATATTTCCCTGTGCTTACTGCCCTATCTTCCATAGGCCAGGATTGGGCTGAAAACGCCTGTTTTGAGACTCTGCACAGAAAGTGTTTGCAGACTGCTGAATCCACACACGGCTTTAACTCTGGAAGTTGAGTGCTCACATTGAGAACCGTTCTGTTAGATAGCTGCGTTTTGGATTTAGAAGCAGATATTTGCCTGTGCTTACTGCCCTTTCTTCCATAGGCCGGTATTGGGCTGAAAACGCCTGTTTTGACACTCTGCACAGAAAGTGTTTGCAGACTGCTGAATCCACACACGGGTTTAACTCTGGAAGTTGAGTGCACACTTTGTCAACAGTTCTGTTAGATAGCTGCGTTTCGGATTTAGAAGCAGATATTTTCCTGTGCTTACTGCCCTTTCTTCCATAGGCCGGTATTGGGCTAAAAACGCCTGTTTTGAGACTCTGCACAGAAACTGTTTACAGACTGCTGAATCCACACACGGGTTTAATTCTGGAAGTTGAGTGCACACATTGACAACCGTTCTGTTAGATATCTGCGTTTTGGATTTAGAAGCAGATATTTCAGTGTGCTTACTGCCCTTTCTTACATAGGCCGGTATTGGGCTGAAAACGCCTGTTTTGAGACTCTGCACAGAAAGTGTTTGCAGACTGCTGAATCCACACACGGGTTTAACTCTGGAAGTTGAGTGCACACATTGAGAACCGTTCTGTTAGATAGCTGCGTTTTGGATTTAGAAGCAGATATTTCCCTGTGCTTGCTGCCCTTTCTTCCATAGGCCGGTATTGGGCTGAAAACTCCTGTTTTGAGACTCTGCACAGAAAGTGTTTGCAGACTGCTGAATCCACACACGGGTTTAACTCTGGAAGTTGAGTGCACACATTGACAACCGTTCTGTTAGATAGCTGCGTTATGGATTTAGAAGCAGATATTCCCCTGTGCTTACTTCCTTTCTTCCATATGCCGGTATTGGGCTGAAAACGCCTGTTTTGAGACTCTGCACAGAAAGTGTTTGCAGACTGCTGAATCCACAGATGGGTTTAACTCTGGAAGTTGAGTGCACACATTGAGAGCCGTTCTGATAGATAGCTGCGTTTTGGATTTAGAAGCAGGTATTTCCCTGTGCTTACTGCCCTTTCTTCCATAGGCCGGTATTGGGCTGAAAACGCCTGTTTTGAGACTCTGCACAGAAAGTGTTTGCAGACAGCTGAATCCACACACGGCTTTAACTCTGGAAGTTGAGTGCACACATTGAGAACCGTTCTGTTAGATAGCTGCGTTTTGGATTTAGAAGCAGATATTTCCCTGTGCTTACTGATCTTTCTTCCATAGGCCAGGATTGGGCTGAAAACGCCTGTTTTGAGACTCTGCACAGAAAGTGTTTGCAGACTGCTGAATCCACACACGGCTTTAACTCTGGAAGTTGAGTGCTCACATTGAGAACCGTTCTGTTAGATAGCTGCGTTTTGGATTTAGAAGCAGATATTTCCCTGTGCTTACTGCCCTTTCTTCCATAGGTCGGTATTGGGCTGAAAACGCCTGTTTTGACACTCTGCACAGAAAGTGTTTGCAGACTGCTGAATCCACACACGGGTTTAACTCTGGAAGTTGAGTGCACACATTGACAGCCGTTCTGTTAGGTTGCTGCGTTTTCGATTTAGAAGCAGATATTTCCCTGTGCTTACTGCCCTTTCTTCCATAAGCCTGTATTGGGCTGAAAGCGCCTGTTTTGAGACTCTGCACAGAAACTGTTTGCAGACTGCTGAATCCACACACGGGTTTAATTCTGGAAGTTGAGTGCACACATTGACAACAGTTCTGTTAGATAGCTGTGTTTTGGATTTAGAAGCAGATAATCCCCTGTGCTTACTTCCTTTCTTCCATATGCCGGTATTGGGCTGAAAACGCCTGTTTTGAGACTCTGCACAGAAAGTGTTTTCAAACTACTGAATCCACACTCGGGTTTAACTCTGGAAGTTGAGTGCACACATTGACAACCGTTCTGTTAGATAGCTGCGTTTTGGGTTTAGAAGCAGAAATTTCCCTGTGCTTACTGCCCTTTCTTCCATAGGCCGGTATTGGGTTGAAAACGCCTGTTTTGAGACTCTGCACAGAGAGTGTTTGCAGACTGCTGAATCCACACACGGGTTTAACTCTAGAAGTTGAGTGCACACATTGACAGCCGTTCTGTTAGGTAGCTGCGTTTTGGATTTAGAAGGAGACATTTCCCTGTGCTTACTGCCCTTTCTTCCATAGGCCGGTATTGGTCAGAAAACACCTGTTTTGAGACTCTGCACAGAAAGTGTTTGCAGACTGCTGAATCCACACACGGCTTTAACTCTGGAAGTTGAGTGCACACATTGACAACCGTTCTGTTAGATAGCTGCTTTTTGGATTTAGAAGCAGATATTTCCCTGTGCTTACTGCCCTTTCTTCCATAGGCCGGTATGGTGCTGAAAACGCCTGTTTTGAGACTCTGCACAAAAAGGGTTTGCAGACTGGTGAATCCACACTCGGGTTTAACTCTGGAAGTTGAGTGCACACATTGACAACCGTTCTGTTAGATAGCTGCGTTTTGGATTTAGAAGCAGAAATTACCCAGTGCTTACTGCTCTTTCTTCCATAGGCGGGTATTGGGCTGAAAACGCCTGTTTTGAGACTCTGCACAGAAAGTGTTTGCAGACTGCTGAATCCACACTCGGGTTTAACTCTGGAAGTTGAGTGCACACATTGACAACCGTTCTGTTAGATAGCTGTGTTTTGGATTTAGAAGCAGATAATACCCTGTGCTTACTTCCTTTCTTCCATATGCCGGTATTGGGCTGAAAACGCCTGTTTTGGGACTCTGCACAGAAAGTGTTTGCAGACTGCTGAATCCACACACGGGTTTAACTCTGGAAGTTGAGTGCACACATTGACAACCGTTCTGTTAGATAGCTTCTTTTTGGATTTAGAAGCAGAAATTTCCCTGTGCTTACTGCCCTTTCTTCCATAGGCCGGTATTGGGTTGAAAACGCGTGTTTTGAGACTCTGCACAGAGAGTGTTTGCAGACTGCTGAATCCACACACGGGTTTAACTCTAGAAGTTGAGTGCACACATTGACAGCCGTTCTGTTAGGTAGCTGCGTTTTGGATTTAGAAGCAGACATTTCCCTGTGCTTACTGCCCTTTCTTCCATAGGCCGGTATTGGTCTGAAAACACCTGTTTTGAGACTCTGCACAGAAAGTGTTTGCAGACTGCTGAATCCACACACGGCTTTAACTCTGGAAGTTGAGTGCACACATTGACAACCGTTCTGTTAGGTAGCTGCGTTTTGGATTTAGAAGCAGATATTTCCCTGTGCTTACTGCCCTATCTTCCATAGGACAGGATTGGGCTGAAAACGCCTGTTTTGAGACTCTGCACAGAAAGTGTTTGCAGACTGCTGAATCCACACACGGCTTTAACTCTGGAAGTTGAGTGCTCACATTGAGAACCGTTCTGTTAGATAGCTGCGTTTTGGATTTAGAAGCAGATATTTGCCTGTGCTTACTGCCCTTTCTTCCATAGGCCGGTATTGGGCTGAAAACGCCTGTTTTGACACTCTGCACAGAAAGTGTTTGCAGACTGCTGAATCCACACACGGGTTTAACTCTGGAAGTTGAGTGCACACATTGACAACCGTTCTGTTAGATAGCTGCGTTTTGGATTTAGAAGCAGATATTTCCCTGTGCTTGCTGCCCTTTCTTCCATAGGCTGGTATTGGGCTGAAAACTCCTGTTTTGAGACTCTGCACAGAAAGTGTTTGCAGACTGCTGAATCCACACACGGGTTTAACTCTGGAAGTTGAGTGCACACATTGACAACCATTCTGTTAGATAGCTGCGTTATGGATTTAGAAGCAGATATTCCCCTGTGCTTACGTTCTTTCTTCCATATGCCGGTATTGTGCTGAAAACGCCTGTTTTGAGACTCTGCACAGAAAGTGTTTGCAGACTACTGAATCCACAGACGGGTTAAACTCTGGAAGTTGAGTGCACACATTGACAACTGTTCTGTTAAATAGCTTCGTTTTGGATTTAGAAGCAGATATTTCCCTGTGCTTACTGTCCTTTCTTCCTTAGGCCGGTATTGGGCTGAAGACGCCTGTTTTGAGACTCTGCACAAAAAGGGTTTGCTGACTGGTGAATCCACACTCGGGTTTAACTCTGGAAGTTGAGTGGACACATTGACATCCGTTCTGTTAGAAAGCTGCGTTTTGGACTTAGAAGCAGAAATTTCCCAGTGCTTACTGCTCTTTCTTCCATAGGCGGGTAATGGGCTGAAAACGACTGTTTTGAGACTCTGCACAGAAAGTGTTTGCAGACTGCTGAATCCACACACGGGTTTAACTCTGGAAGTTGAGTGCACACATTGACAGCCCTTCTGTTAGGTTGCTGCGTTTTCGATTTAGAAGCAGATATTTCCCTGTGGTTACTGCCTTTTCTTCCATAAGCCTGTATTGGGCTGAAAGCGCCTGTTTTGAGACTCTGCACAGAAACTGTTTGCAGACTGCTGAATCCACACACGGGTTAAATTCTGGAAGTTGAGTGCACACATTGAAAACAGTTCTGTTAGATAGCTGCGTTTCGGATTTAGAAGCAGATATTTCCCTGTGCTTACTGCCCTTTTTTCCATAGGCCGGTATTGGGCTGAAAACGCCTGTTTTGAGACTCTGCACAGAAAGTGTTTGCAGACTGCTGAATCCACACACGGGTTTAACTCTGGAAGTTGAGTGCACACATTGAGAGCCATTCTGATAGATAGCTGCGTTTTGGATTTAGAAGCAGATATTTCCCTGTGCTTACTGCCCTTCTTCCATAGGCCGGTATTGGGCTGAAAACGCCTGTTTTGAGACTCTGCACAGAAAGTGTTTGCAGACTGCTGAATCCACACACAGGTTTAACTCTGGAAGTTGAGTGCACACATTGAGAACCGTTCTGTTAGATAGCTGCGTTTTGGATTTAGAAGCAGATATTTCCCTGTGCTTACTGATCTTTCTTCCATAGGCCAGGATTGGGCTGAAAACGCCTGTTTTGAGACTCTGCACAGAAAGTGTTTGCAGACTGCTGAATCCACACACGGCTTTAACTCTGGAAGTTGAGTGCTCACATTGAGAACCGCTCTGTTAGATAGCTGCGTTTTGGATTTAGAAGCAGATATTTCCCTGTGCTTACTGCCCTTTCTTCCATAGGTCAGTATTGGGCTGAAAACGCCTGTTTTGACACTCTGCACAGAAAGTGTTTGCAGACTGCTGAATCCACACACGGGTTTAACTCTGGAAGTTGAGTACACACATTGACAGCCGTTCTGTTAGGTTGCTGCGTTTTCGATTTAGAAGCAGATATTTCCCTGTGCTTACTGCCCTTTCTTCCATAAGCCAGTATTGGGCTGAAAGCGCCTGTTTTTAGACTCTGCACAGAAACTGTTTGCAGACTGCTGAATCCACACACGGGTTTAATTCTGGAAGTTGAGTGCACACATTGACAACAGTTCTGTTAGATAGCTGCGTTTCGGATTTAGAAGCAGATATTTCCCTGTGCTTACTGCCCTTTCTTCCATAGGCCGGTATTGGGCTGAAAACTCCTGTTTTGAGACTTTGCACAGAAATTGTTTGCTGACTGCTGAATCCACACTCGGGTTTAAGTCTGGAAGTTGAGTGCACACATTGACAACCGTTCTGTTAGATAGCTGTGTTTTGGATTTAGAAGCAGATAATCCCCTGTGCTTACTTCCTTTCTTCCATATGCCGTTATTGGGCTGAAAACACCTGTTTTGAGACTCTGCACAGAAAGTGTTTGCAGACTGCTGAATCCACACACGGGTTTAACTCTGGAAGTTGAGTGCACACATTGACAACCGTTCTGTTAGATAGCTGCGTTTTGGATTTAGAAGCACATATTTCCCGGTGCTTACTGCACTTTCTTCCATAGGGCGGTATTGGGCTGAAAACGCCTGTTTTGAGACTCTGCACAGAAAGTGTTTGCAGACTGTTGAATCCACACACGGGTTTAACTCTCGAAGTTGACTGCACACAATGACAATCGTTCTGTTAGATAGCTGCGTTTTGGATTTAGAAGCATATATTTCCCTGTGCTTGCTGCCCTTTCTTCCATAGGCCGGTATTGGGCTGAAAACTCCTGTTTTGAGACTCTGAACAGAAAATGTCTGCAGACTGCTGAATCCACACACGGGTTTAACTCTGGAAGTTGAGTGCACACATTGACAACTGTTCTGTTAGATAGCTGCGTTATGGATTTAGAAGAAGATATTCCCCTGTGCTTACTTCCTTTCTTCCATATGCCAGTATTGGACTGAAAACGCCTGTTTTGAGACTCTGCACAGAAAGTGTTTGCAGAATGCTGAATCCACAGACGGATTTAACTCTGGATGTTGTGTGCACACATTGACAACCGTTCTGTTAGATAGCTGCGTTTTGGATTTAGAAGCAGATATTTCCCTGTGCTTACTGCCCTTTCTTCCATAGGCCGGTATTGGGCTGAAAACGCCTGTTTTGAGACTCTATACAGAAAGTGTTTGCAGACTCCTGAATCCACACACGGGTTTAACTCTGGAAGTTGAGTTCACACATTGACAACCGTTCTGTTAGAGAGCTGCGTTTTGGATTTAGAAGCAGATATTTCCCTGTGCTTACTGCCCTTTCTTCCATAGGCCGGTATTGGGTTGAAAACGCCTCTTTTGAGACTCTGCACAGAAAGTGTTTGTAGACTGCTGAATCCACACACGGGTTTAACTCTGGAAGTTGAGTGCACACATTGACAACCATTCTTTTAGATAGCTGCGTTTTGGATTTAGAAGCAGATAATTCCCTGTGCTTACTGCCCTTTCTTCCATAGGCCAGTATTGGGCTGAAAACGCCTGTTTTGAGACTCTGCACAGAAAGTGCTTGCAGACTGTTGAATCCACACACAGGTTTAACTCTCGAAGTTGACTGCACACAATGACAATCGTTCTGTTAGATAGCTGCGTTTTGAATTTAGAAGCAGAAATTTCCCTGTGCTTACTGCCCTTTCTTCCATAGGCCGGTATTGGGCTGAAAACGCCTGTTTTGAGACTCTGCACAGAACGTGTTTGCAGACTGCTCAATCCACACCCCGATTTAACTCTGGAAGTTGAGTGCACACATTGACAACCGTTCTGTTAGATAGCTGCGTTTTGGATTTAGAGGCACATATTTCCCGGTGCTTACTGCCCTTTCTTCCATAGGCAGGTATTGGGATGAAAACGCCTGTTTTGAGACTCTGCACAGAAAGTGTTTGCAGACTGCTGAATCCACACACGGGTTTAACTCTGGAAGTTGAGTGCACACATTGACAACCGTTCTGTTAGATAGCTGCGTTTTGGATTTAGAAGCGGATATTTCCCTGTGCTTACTGCCCTTTCTTCCATAGGACGGTATTGGGCGGAAAACGCCTGTTTTGATACTCTGTACAGAAACTGTTGCAGACTGCTGAATCCTCACACGGGTATAATTCTGGAAGTTGAGTGCACACACTGACAAACGTTCTGTTACATAGCTGCGTTTTGGATTTAGAAGCAGATATTTCCCTGTGCTTGCTGCCCTTTCTTCCATAGGCCGGTATTGGGCTGAAAACGCCTGGTTTGAGACTCTGCACAGAAAGTGTTTGCAGACTGCTGAATCCACACACGGGTTTAACTCTGGAAGTTGAGTGCACACATTGACAACCGTTCTGTTAGATAGCTGCGTTATGGATTTAGAAGCAGATATTCCCCTGTGCTTACTTCCTTTCTTCCATATGCCGGTATTGGGCTGAAAACGCCTGTTTTGAGACTCTGCACAGAAAGTGTTTGCAGACTGCTGAATCCACAGACGGGTTTAACTCTGGAAGTTGAGTGCATACATTGACAGCCGTTCTGATAGAGAGCTGCGTTTTTTATTTAGAAGCAGATATTTCCCTGTGCTTACTGCCCTTTCTTCCATAGGCCGGTATTGGGCTGAAAACGCCTGTTTTGAGACTCTGCACAGAAAGTGTTTGCAGACTGCTGAATCCACACACGGCTTTAAATCTGGAAGTTGAGTGCACACATTGAGAACCGTTCTGTTAGATAGCTGCGTTTTGGATTTAGAAGCAGATATTTCCCTGTGCTTACTGCCCTATCTTCCATAGGCCAGGATTGGGCTGAAAACGCCTGTTTTGAGACTCTGCACAGAAAGTGTTTGCAGACTGCTGAATCCACACACGGCTTTAACTCTGGAAGTTGAGTGCTCACATTGAGAACCGTTCTGTTAGATAGCTGCGTTTTGGATTTAGAAGCAGATATTTGCCTGTGCTTACTGCCCTTTCTTCCATAGGCCGGTATTGGGCTGAAAACGCCTGTTTTGACACTCTGCACAGAAAGTGTTTGCAGACTGCTGAATCCACACACGGGTTTAACTCTGGAAGTTGAGTGCACACTTTGTCAACAGTTCTGTTAGATAGCTGCGTTTCGGATTTAGAAGCAGATATTTTCCTGTGCTTACTGCCCTTTCTTCCATAGGCCGGTATTGGGCTAAAAACGCCTGTTTTGAGACTCTGCACAGAAACTGTTTACAGACTGCTGAATCCACACACGGGTTTAATTCTGGAAGTTGAGTGCACACATTGACAACCGTTCTGTTAGATATCTGCGTTTTGGATTTAGAAGCAGATATTTCAGTGTGCTTACTGCCCTTTCTTACATAGGCCGGTATTGGGCTGAAAACGCCTGTTTTGAGACTCTGCACAGAAAGTGTTTGCAGACTGCTGAATCCACACACGGGTTTAACTCTGGAAGTTGAGTGCACACATTGAGAACCGTTCTGTTAGATAGCTGCGTTTTGGATTTAGAAGCAGATATTTCCCTGTGCTTGCTGCCCTTTCTTCCATAGGCCGGTATTGGGCTGAAAACTCCTGTTTTGAGACTCTGCACAGAAAGTGTTTGCAGACTGCTGAATCCACACACGGGTTTAACTCTGGAAGTTGAGTGCACACATTGACAACCGTTCTGTTAGATAGCTGCGTTATGGATTTAGAAGCAGATATTCCCCTGTGCTTACTTCCTTTCTTCCATATGCCGGTATTGGGCTGAAAACGCCTGTTTTGAGACTCTGCACAGAAAGTGTTTGCAGACTGCTGAATCCACAGATGGGTTTAACTCTGGAAGTTGAGTGCACACATTGAGAGCCGTTCTGTTAGATAGCTGCGTTTTGGATTTAGAAGCAGGTATTTCCCTGTGCTTACTGCCCTTTCTTCCATAGGCCGGTATTGGGCTGAAAACGCCTGTTTTGAGACTCTGCACAGAAAGTGTTTGCAGACTGCTGAATCCACACACGGCTTTAACTCTGGAAGTTGAGTGCACACATTGAGAACCGTTCTGTTAGATAGCTGCGTTTTGGATTTAGAAGCAGATATTTCCCTGTGCTTACTGATCTTTCTTCCATAGGCCAGGATTGGGCTGAAAACGCCTGTTTTGAGACTCTGCACAGAAAGTGTTTGCAGACTGCTGAATCCACACACGGCTTTAACTCTGGAAATTGAGTGCTCACATTGAGAACCGTTCTGTTAGATAGCTGCGTTTTGGATTTAGAAGCAGATATTTCCCTGTGCTTACTGCCCTTTCTTCCATAGGTCGGTATTGGGCTGAAAACGCCTGTTTTGACACTCTGCACAGAAAGTGTTTGCAGACTGCTGAATCCACACACGGCTTTAACTCTGGAAGTTGAGTGCTCACATTGAGAACCGTTCTGTTAGATAGCTGCGTTTTGGATTTAGAAGCAGATATTTCCCTGTGCTTACTGCCCTTTCTTCCATAGGTCGGTATTGGGCTGAAAACGCCTGTTTTGACACTCTGCACAGAAAGTGTTTGCAGACTGCTGAATCCACACACGGGTTTAACTCTGGAAGTTGAGTGCACACATTGACAGCCGTTCTGTTAGGTTGCTGCGTTTTCGATTTAGAAGCAGATATTTCCCTGTGCTTACTGCCCTTTCTTCCATAAGCCTGTATTGGGCTGAAAGCGCCTGTTTTGAGACTCTGCACAGAAACTGTTTGCAGACTGCTGAATCCACACACGGGTTTAATTCTGGAAGTTGAGTGCACACATTGACAACAGTTCTGTTAGATAGCTGTGTTTTGGATTTAGAAGCAGATAATCCCCTGTGCTTACTTCCTTTCTTCCATATGCCGGTATTGGGCTGAAAACGCCTGTTTTGAGACTCTGCACAGAAAGTGTTTTCAAACTACTGAATCCACACTCGGGTTTAACTCTGGAAGTTGAGTGCACACATTGACAACCGTTCTGTTAGATAGCTGCGTTTTGGGTTTAGAAGCAGAAATTTCCCTGTGCTTACTGCCCTTTCTTCCATAGGCCGGTATTGGGTTGAAAACGCCTGTTTTGAGACTCTGCACAGAGAGTGTTTGCAGACTGCTGAATCCACACACGGGTTTAACTCTAGAAGTTGAGTGCACACATTGACAGCCGTTCTGTTAGGTAGCTGCGTTTTGGATTTAGAAGGAGACATTTCCCTGTGCTTACTGCCCTTTCTTCCATAGGCCGGTATTGGTCAGAAAACACCTGTTTTGAGACTCTGCACAGAAAGTGTTTGCAGACTGCTGAATCCACACACGGCTTTAACTCTGGAAGTTGAGTGCACACATTGACAACCGTTCTGTTAGATAGCTGCTTTTTGGATTTAGAAGCAGATATTTCCCTGTGCTTACTGCCCTTTCTTCCATAGGCCGGTATGGTGCTGAAAACGCCTGTTTTGAGACTCTGCACAAAAAGGGTTTGCAGACTGGTGAATCCACACTCGGGTTTAACTCTGGAAGTTGAGTGCACACATTGACAACCGTTCTGTTAGATAGCTGCGTTTTGGATTTAGAAGCAGAAATTACCCAGTGCTTACTGCTCTTTCTTCCATAGGCGGGTATTGGGCTGAAAACGCCTGTTTTGAGACTCTGCACAGAAAGTGTTTGCAGACTGCTGAATCCACACTCGGGTTTAACTCTGGAAGTTGAGTGCACACATTGACAACCGTTCTGTTAGATAGCTGTGTTTTGGATTTAGAAGCAGATAATACCCTGTGCTTACTTCCTTTCTTCCATATGCCGGTATTGGGCTGAAAACGCCTGTTTTGGGACTCTGCACAGAAAGTGTTTGCAGACTGCTGAATCCACACACGGGTTTAACTCTGGAAGTTGAGTGCACACATTGACAACCGTTCTGTTAGATAGCTTCTTTTTGGATTTAGAAGCAGAAATTTCCCTGTGCTTACTGCCCTTTCTTCCATAGGCCGGTATTGGGTTGAAAACGCGTGTTTTGAGACTCTGCACAGAGAGTGTTTGCAGACTGCTGAATCCACACACGGGTTTAACTCTAGAAGTTGAGTGCACACATTGACAGCCGTTCTGTTAGGTAGCTGCGTTTTGGATTTAGAAGCAGACATTTCCCTGTGCTTACTGCCCTTTCTTCCATAGGCCGGTATTGGTCTGAAAACACCTGTTTTGAGACTCTGCACAGAAAGTGTTTGCAGACTGCTGAATCCACACACGGCTTTAACTCTGGAAGTTGAGTGCACACATTGACAACCGTTCTGTTAGGTAGCTGCGTTTTGGATTTAGAAGCAGATATTTCCCTGTGCTTACTGCCCTATCTTCCATAGGACAGGATTGGGCTGAAAACGCCTGTTTTGAGACTCTGCACAGAAAGTGTTTGCAGACTGCTGAATCCACACACGGCTTTAACTCTGGAAGTTGAGTGCTCACATTGAGAACCGTTCTGTTAGATAGCTGCGTTTTGGATTTAGAAGCAGATATTTGCCTGTGCTTACTGCCCTTTCTTCCATAGGCCGGTATTGGGCTGAAAACGCCTGTTTTGACACTCTGCACAGAAAGTGTTTGCAGACTGCTGAATCCACACACGGGTTTAACTCTGGAAGTTGAGTGCACACATTGACAACCGTTCTGTTAGATAGCTGCGTTTTGGATTTAGAAGCAGATATTTCCCTGTGCTTGCTGCCCTTTCTTCCATAGGCTGGTATTGGGCTGAAAACTCCTGTTTTGAGACTCTGCACAGAAAGTGTTTGCAGACTGCTGAATCCACACACGGGTTTAACTCTGGAAGTTGAGTGCACACATTGACAACCATTCTGTTAGATAGCTGCGTTATGGATTTAGAAGCAGATATTCCCCTGTGCTTACGTTCTTTCTTCCATATGCCGGTATTGTGCTGAAAACGCCTGTTTTGAGACTCTGCACAGAAAGTGTTTGCAGACTACTGAATCCACAGACGGGTTAAACTCTGGAAGTTGAGTGCACACATTGACAACTGTTCTGTTAAATAGCTTCGTTTTGGATTTAGAAGCAGATATTTCCCTGTGCTTACTGTCCTTTCTTCCTTAGGCCGGTATTGGGCTGAAGACGCCTGTTTTGAGACTCTGCACAAAAAGGGTTTGCTGACTGGTGAATCCACACTCGGGTTTAACTCTGGAAGTTGAGTGGACACATTGACATCCGTTCTGTTAGAAAGCTGCGTTTTGGACTTAGAAGCAGAAATTTCCCAGTGCTTACTGCTCTTTCTTCCATAGGCGGGTAATGGGCTGAAAACGACTGTTTTGAGACTCTGCACAGAAAGTGTTTGCAGACTGCTGAATCCACACACGGGTTTAACTCTGGAAGTTGAGTGCACACATTGACAGCCCTTCTGTTAGGTTGCTGCGTTTTCGATTTAGAAGCAGATATTTCCCTGTGGTTACTGCCTTTTCTTCCATAAGCCTGTATTGGGCTGAAAGCGCCTGTTTTGAGACTCTGCACAGAAACTGTTTGCAGACTGCTGAATCCACACACGGGTTAAATTCTGGAAGTTGAGTGCACACATTGAAAACAGTTCTGTTAGATAGCTGCGTTTCGGATTTAGAAGCAGATATTTCCCTGTGCTTACTGCCCTTTTTTCCATAGGCCGGTATTGGGCTGAAAACGCCTGTTTTGAGACTCTGCACAGAAAGTGTTTGCAGACTGCTGAATCCACACACGGGTTTAACTCTGGAAGTTGAGTGCACACATTGAGAGCCATTCTGATAGATAGCTGCGTTTTGGATTTAGAAGCAGATATTTCCCTGTGCTTACTGCCCTTCTTCCATAGGCCGGTATTGGGCTGAAAACGCCTGTTTTGAGACTCTGCACAGAAAGTGTTTGCAGACTGCTGAATCCACACACAGGTTTAACTCTGGAAGTTGAGTGCACACATTGAGAACCGTTCTGTTAGATAGCTGCGTTTTGGATTTAGAAGCAGATATTTCCCTGTGCTTACTGATCTTTCTTCCATAGGCCAGGATTGGGCTGAAAACGCCTGTTTTGAGACTCTGCACAGAAAGTGTTTGCAGACTGCTGAATCCACACACGGCTTTAACTCTGGAAGTTGAGTGCTCACATTGAGAACCGCTCTGTTAGATAGCTGCGTTTTGGATTTAGAAGCAGATATTTCCCTGTGCTTACTGCCCTTTCTTCCATAGGTCAGTATTGGGCTGAAAACGCCTGTTTTGACACTCTGCACAGAAAGTGTTTGCAGACTGCTGAATCCACACACGGGTTTAACTCTGGAAGTTGAGTACACACATTGACAGCCGTTCTGTTAGGTTGCTGCGTTTTCGATTTAGAAGCAGATATTTCCCTGTGCTTACTGCCCTTTCTTCCATAAGCCAGTATTGGGCTGAAAGCGCCTGTTTTTAGACTCTGCACAGAAACTGTTTGCAGACTGCTGAATCCACACACGGGTTTAATTCTGGAAGTTGAGTGCACACATTGACAACAGTTCTGTTAGATAGCTGCGTTTCGGATTTAGAAGCAGATATTTCCCTGTGCTTACTGCCCTTTCTTCCATAGGCCGGTATTGGGCTGAAAACTCCTGTTTTGAGACTTTGCACAGAAATTGTTTGCTGACTGCTGAATCCACACTCGGGTTTAAGTCTGGAAGTTGAGTGCACACATTGACAACCGTTCTGTTAGATAGCTGTGTTTTGGATTTAGAAGCAGATAATCCCCTGTGCTTACTTCCTTTCTTCCATATGCCGTTATTGGGCTGAAAACACCTGTTTTGAGACTCTGCACAGAAAGTGTTTGCAGACTGCTGAATCCACACACGGGTTTAACTCTGGAAGTTGAGTGCACACATTGACAACCGTTCTGTTAGATAGCTGCGTTTTGGATTTAGAAGCACATATTTCCCGGTGCTTACTGCACTTTCTTCCATAGGGCGGTATTGGGCTGAAAACGCCTGTTTTGAGACTCTGCACAGAAAGTGTTTGCAGACTGTTGAATCCACACACGGGTTTAACTCTCGAAGTTGACTGCACACAATGACAATCGTTCTGTTAGATAGCTGCGTTTTGGATTTAGAAGCATATATTTCCCTGTGCTTGCTGCCCTTTCTTCCATAGGCCGGTATTGGGCTGAAAACTCCTGTTTTGAGACTCTGAACAGAAAATGTCTGCAGACTGCTGAATCCACACACGGGTTTAACTCTGGAAGTTGAGTGCACACATTGACAACTGTTCTGTTAGATAGCTGCGTTATGGATTTAGAAGAAGATATTCCCCTGTGCTTACTTCCTTTCTTCCATATGCCAGTATTGGACTGAAAACGCCTGTTTTGAGACTCTGCACAGAAAGTGTTTGCAGAATGCTGAATCCACAGACGGATTTAACTCTGGATGTTGTGTGCAAACATTGACAACCGTTCTGTTAGATAGCTGCGTTTTGGATTTAGAAGCAGATATTTCCCTGTGCTTACTGCCCTTTCTTCCATAGGCCGGTATTGGGCTGAAAACGCCTGTTTTGAGACTCTATACAGAAAGTGTTTGCAGACTCCTGAATCCACACACGGGTTTAACTCTGGAAGTTGAGTTCACACATTGACAACCGTTCTGTTAGAGAGCTGCGTTTTGGATTTAGAAGCAGATATTTCCCTGTGCTTACTGCCCTTTCTTCCATAGGCCGGTATTGGGTTGAAAACGCCTCTTTTGAGACTCTGCACAGAAAGTGTTTGTAGACTGCTGAATCCACACACGGGTTTAACTCTGGAAGTTGAGTGCACACATTGACAACCATTCTTTTAGATAGCTGCGTTTTGGATTTAGAAGCAGATAATTCCCTGTGCTTACTGCCCTTTCTTCCATAGGCCAGTATTGGGCTGAAAACGCCTGTTTTGAGACTCTGCACAGAAAGTGCTTGCAGACTGTTGAATCCACACACAGGTTTAACTCTCGAAGTTGACTGCACACAATGACAATCGTTCTGTTAGATAGCTGCGTTTTGAATTTAGAAGCAGAAATTTCCCTGTGCTTACTGCCCTTTCTTCCATAGGCCGGTATTGGGCTGAAAACGCCTGTTTTGAGACTCTGCACAGAACGTGTTTGCAGACTGCTCAATCCACACCCCGATTTAACTCTGGAAGTTGAGTGCACACATTGACAACCGTTCTGTTAGATAGCTGCGTTTTGGATTTAGAGGCACATATTTCCCGGTGCTTACTGCCCTTTCTTCCATAGGCAGGTATTGGGATGAAAACGCCTGTTTTGAGACTCTGCACAGAAAGTGTTTGCAGACTGCTGAATCCACACACGGGTTTAACTCTGGAAGTTGAGTGCACACATTGACAACCGTTCTGTTAGATAGCTGCGTTTTGGATTTAGAAGCGGATATTTCCCTGTGCTTACTGCCCTTTCTTCCATAGGACGGTATTGGGCGGAAAACGCCTGTTTTGATACTCTGTACAGAAACTGTTGCAGACTGCTGAATCCTCACACGGGTATAATTCTGGAAGTTGAGTGCACACACTGACAAACGTTCTGTTAGATAGCTGCGTTTTGGATTTAGAAGCAGATATTTCCCTGTGCTTGCTGCCCTTTCTTCCATAGGCCGGTATTGGGCTGAAAACGCCTGGTTTGAGACTCTGCACAGAAAGTGTTTGCAGACTGCTGAATCCACACACGGGTTTAACTCTGGAAGTTGAGTGCACACATTGACAACCGTTCTGTTAGATAGCTGCGTTATGGATTTAGAAGCAGATATTCCCCTGTGCTTACTTCCTTTCTTCCATATGCCGGTATTGGGCTGAAAACGCCTGTTTTGAGACTCTGCACAGAAAGTGTTTGCAGACTGCTGAATCCACAGACGGGTTTAACTCTGGAAGTTGAGTGCATACATTGACAGCCGTTCTGATAGAGAGCTGCGTTTTTTATTTAGAAGCAGATATTTCCCTGTGCTTACTGCCCTTTCTTCCATAGGCCGGTATTGGGCTGAAAACGCCTGTTTTGAGACTCTGCACAGAAAGTGTTTGCAGACTGCTGAATCCACACACGGCTTTAAATCTGGAAGTTGAGTGCACGCATTGAGAACCGTTCTGTTAGATAGCTGCGTTTTGGATTTAGAAGCAGATATTTCCCTGTGCTTACTGCCCTATCTTCCATAGGCCAGGATTGGGCTGAAAACGCCTGTTTTGAGACTCTGCACAGAAAGTGTTTGCAGACTGCTGAATCCACACACGGCTTTAACTCTGGAAGTTGAGTGCTCACATTGAGAACCGTTCTGTTAGATAGCTGCGTTTTGGATTTAGAAGCAGATATTTGCCTGTGCTTACTGCCCTTTCTTCCATAGGCCGGTATTGGGCTGAAAACGCCTGTTTTGACACTCTGCACAGAAAGTGTTTGCAGACTGCTGAATCCACACACGGGTTTAACTCTGGAAGTTGAGTGCACACTTTGTCAACAGTTCTGTTAGATAGCTGCGTTTCGGATTTAGAAGCAGATATTTTCCTGTGCTTACTGCCCTTTCTTCCATAGGCCGGTATTGGGCTAAAAACGCCTGTTTTGAGACTCTGCACAGAAACTGTTTACAGACTGCTGAATCCACACACGGGTTTAATTCTGGAAGTTGAGTGCACACATTGACAACCGTTCTGTTAGATATCTGCGTTTTGGATTTAGAAGCAGATATTTCAGTGTGCTTACTGCCCTTTCTTACATAGGCCGGTATTGGGCTGAAAACGCCTGTTTTGAGACTCTGCACAGAAAGTGTTTGCAGACTGCTGAATCCACACACGGGTTTAACTCTGGAAGTTGAGTGCACACATTGAGAACCGTTCTGTTAGATAGCTGCGTTTTGGATTTAGAAGCAGATATTTCCCTGTGCTTGCTGCCCTTTCTTCCATAGGCCGGTATTGGGCTGAAAACTCCTGTTTTGAGACTCTGCACAGAAAGTGTTTGCAGACTGCTGAATCCACACACGGGTTTAACTCTGGAAGTTGAGTGCACACATTGACAACCGTTCTGTTAGATAGCTGCGTTATGGATTTAGAAGCAGATATTCCCCTGTGCTTACTTCCTTTCTTCCATATGCCGGTATTGGGCTGAAAACGCCTGTTTTGAGACTCTGCACAGAAAGTGTTTGCAGACTGCTGAATCCACAGATGGGTTTAACTCTGGAAGTTGAGTGCACACATTGAGAGCCGTTCTGTTAGATAGCTGCGTTTTGGATTTAGAAGCAGGTATTTCCCTGTGCTTACTGCCCTTTCTTCCATAGGCCGGTATTGGGCTGAAAACGCCTGTTTTGAGACTCTGCACAGAAAGTGTTTGCAGACTGCTGAATCCACACACGGCTTTAACTCTGGAAGTTGAGTGCACACATTGAGAACCGTTCTGTTAGATAGCTGCGTTTTGGATTTAGAAGCAGATATTTCCCTGTGCTTACTGATCTTTCTTCCATAGGCCAGGATTGGGCTGAAAACGCCTGTTTTGAGACTCTGCACAGAAAGTGTTTGCAGACTGCTGAATCCACACACGGCTTTAACTCTGGAAATTGAGTGCTCACATTGAGAACCGTTCTGTTAGATAGCTGCGTTTTGGATTTAGAAGCAGATATTTCCCTGTGCTTACTGCCCTTTCTTCCATAGGTCGGTATTGGGCTGAAAACGCCTGTTTTGACACTCTGCACAGAAAGTGTTTGCAGACTGCTGAATCCACACACGGGTTTAACTCTGGAAGTTGAGTGCACACATTGACAGCCGTTCTGTTAGGTTGCTGCGTTTTCGATTTAGAAGCAGATATTTCCCTGTGCTTACTGCCCTTTCTTCCATAAGCCTGTATTGGGCTGAAAGCGCCTGTTTTGAGACTCTGCACAGAAACTGTTTGCAGACTGCTGAATCCACACACGGGTTTAATTCTGGAAGTTGAGTGCACACATTGACAACAGTTCTGTTAGATAGCTGTGTTTTGGATTTAGAAGCAGATAATCCCCTGTGCTTACTTCCTTTCTTCCATATGCCGGTATTGGGCTGAAAACGCCTGTTTTGAGACTCTGCACAGAAAGTGTTTTCAAACTACTGAATCCACACTCGGGTTTAACTCTGGAAGTTGAGTGCACACATTGACAACCGTTCTGTTAGATAGCTGCGTTTTGGGTTTAGAAGCAGAAATTTCCCTGTGCTTACTGCCCTTTCTTCCATAGGCCGGTATTGGGTTGAAAACGCCTGTTTTGAGACTCTGCACAGAGAGTGTTTGCAGACTGCTGAATCCACACACGGGTTTAACTCTAGAAGTTGAGTGCACACATTGACAGCCGTTCTGTTAGGTAGCTGCGTTTTGGATTTAGAAGGAGACATTTCCCTGTGCTTACTGCCCTTTCTTCCATAGGCCGGTATTGGTCAGAAAACACCTGTTTTGAGACTCTGCACAGAAAGTGTTTGCAGACTGCTGAATCCACACACGGCTTTAACTCTGGAAGTTGAGTGCACACATTGACAACCGTTCTGTTAGATAGCTGCTTTTTGGATTTAGAAGCAGATATTTCCCTGTGCTTACTGCCCTTTCTTCCATAGGCCGGTATGGTGCTGAAAACGCCTGTTTTGAGACTCTGCACAAAAAGGGTTTGCAGACTGGTGAATCCACACTCGGGTTTAACTCTGGAAGTTGAGTGCACACATTGACAACCGTTCTGTTAGATAGCTGCGTTTTGGATTTAGAAGCAGAAATTACCCAGTGCTTACTGCTCTTTCTTCCATAGGCGGGTATTGGGCTGAAAACGCCTGTTTTGAGACTCTGCACAGAAAGTGTTTGCAGACTGCTGAATCCACACTCGGGTTTAACTCTGGAAGTTGAGTGCACACATTGACAACCGTTCTGTTAGATAGCTGTGTTTTGGATTTAGAAGCAGATAATACCCTGTGCTTACTTCCTTTCTTCCATATGCCGGTATTGGGCTGAAAACGCCTGTTTTGGGACTCTGCACAGAAAGTGTTTGCAGACTGCTGAATCCACACACGGGTTTAACTCTGGAAGTTGAGTGCACACATTGACAACCGTTCTGTTAGATAGCTTCTTTTTGGATTTAGAAGCAGAAATTTCCCTGTGCTTACTGCCCTTTCTTCCATAGGCCGGTATTGGGTTGAAAACGCGTGTTTTGAGACTCTGCACAGAGAGTGTGTGCAGACTGCTGAATCCACACACGGGTTTAACTCTAGAAGTTGAGTGCACACATTGACAGCCGTTCTGTTAGGTAGCTGCGTTTTGGATTTAGAAGCAGACATTTCCCTGTGCTTACTGCCCTTTCTTCCATAGGCCGGTATTGGTCTGAAAACACCTGTTTTGAGACTCTGCACAGAAAGTGTTTGCAGACTGCTGAATCCACACACGTCTTTAACTCTGGAAGTTGAGTGCACACATTGACAACCGTTCTGTTAGGTAGCTGCGTTTTGGATTTAGAAGCAGATATTTCCCTGTGCTTACTGCCCTTTCTTCCATAGGCCGGTATTGGGCTGAAAACGCCTGTTTTGAGACTCTGCACAGAAAGTGTTTGCAGACTGCTGAATCCACAGACGGGTTAAACTCTGGAAGTTGAGTGCACACATTGACAACCGTTCTGTTAGATAGCTGCGTTTTGCATTTTGAAGCGGATATTTCCCTGTGCTTACTGCCCTTTCTTCCATAGGCCGGTATTGCGATGAAAACGCCTGTTTTGAGACTCTGCACAGAAAGTGTTTGCAGACTGCTGAATCCACACTCGGGTTTAAATCTGGAAGTTGAGTGCACACATTGACAACCGTTCTGTTAGATAGCTGCATTTTGGATTTAGAAGCAGAAATTTCCCTGTGCTTACTGCCCTTTCTTCCATAGGCCGGTATTGGGTTGAAAACGCCTGTTTTGAGACTCTGCACAAACAGTGTTTGCAGACTGCTGAATCAGCACACGGGTTTAACTCTGGAAATTGAGTGCACACATAGACAGCCGTTCTGTTAGGTAGCTGCGTTTTGGATTTAGAAGCACACATTTCCGTGTGCTTACTGCCCTTTCTTCCTTAGGATGGTATTGGTCTGAAAACACCTGTTTTGAGTCTCTGCACAGAAAGCGTTTGCAGACTGCTGAATCCACACACGGCTTTAACTCTAGAAGTTGAGTGCACACATTGACAACCGTTGTGTTAGATAGCTGCGTTTTGGATTTAGAAGCAGATATTTAACTGTGATGACTGCCCTTTCTTCCATAGGCCGGTATTGGGCTGAAAACGCCTGTTTTGAGACTCGGCACAGAAAGTGTTTGCAGACTGCTGAATCCACACACGGCTTTAACTCTGGAAGTTGAGTGCACACATTGAGAACCGTTCTGTTAGATAGCTGCGTTTTGGATTTAGAAGCAGATATTTCCCTGTGCTTACTGATCTTTCTTCCATAGGCCAGGATTGGGCTGAAAAACGCCTGTTTTGAGACTCTGCACAGAAAGTGTTTGCAGACTGCTGAATCCACACACGGCTTTAACTCTGGAAGTTGAGTGCTCACATTGAGAACCGTTCTGTTAGATAGCTGCGTTTTGGATTTAGAAGCAGATATTTCCCTGTGCTTACTGCCCTTTCTTCCATAGGTCGGTATTGGGCTGAAAACGCCTGTTTTGACACTCTGCACAGAAAGTGTTTGCAGACTGCTGAATCCACACACGGGTTTAACTCTGGAAGTTGAGTGCACACATTGACAGCCGTTCTGTTAGGTTGCTGCGTTTTCGATTTAGAAGCAGATATTTCCCTGTGCTTACTGCCCTTTCTTCCATAAGCCTGTATTGGGCTGAAAGCGCCTGTTTTGAGACTCTGCACAGAAACTGTTTGCAGACTGCTGAATCCACACACGGGTTTAATTCTGGAAGTTGAGTGCACACATTGACAACAGTTCTGTTAGATAGCTGTGTTTTGGATTTAGAAGCAGATAATCCCCTGTGCTTACTTCCTTTCTTCCATATGCCGGTATTGGGCTGAAAACGCCTGTTTTGAGACTCTGCACAGAAAGTGTTTTCAAACTACTGAATCCACACTCGGGTTTAACTCTGGAAGTTGAGTGCACACATTGACAACCGTTCTGTTAGATAGCTGCGTTTTGGGTTTAGAAGCAGAAATTTCCCTGTGCTTACTGCCCTTTCTTCCATAGGCCGGTATTGGGTTGAAAACGCCTGTTTTGAGACTCTGCACAGAGAGTGTTTGCAGACTGCTGAATCCACACACGGGTTTAACTCTAGAAGTTGAGTGCACACATTGACAGCCGTTCTGTTAGGTAGCTGCGTTTTGGATTTAGAAGGAGACATTTCCCTGTGCTTACTGCCCTTTCTTCCATAGGCCGGTATTGGTCAGAAAACACCTGTTTTGAGACTCTGCACAGAAAGTGTTTGCAGACTGCTGAATCCACACACGGCTTTAACTCTGGAAGTTGAGTGCACACATTGACAACCGTTCTGTTAGATAGCTGCTTTTTGGATTTAGAAGCAGATATTTCCCTGTGCTTACTGCCCTTTCTTCCATAGGCCGGTATGGTGCTGAAAACGCCTGTTTTGAGACTCTGCACAAAAAGGGTTTGCAGACTGGTGAATCCACACTCGGGTTTAACTCTGGAAGTTGAGTGCACACATTGACAACCGTTCTGTTAGATAGCTGCGTTTTGGATTTAGAAGCAGAAATTACCCAGTGCTTACTGCTCTTTCTTCCATAGGCGGGTATTGGGCTGAAAACGCCTGTTTTGAGACTCTGCACAGAAAGTGTTTGCAGACTGCTGAATCCACACTCGGGTTTAACTCTGGAAGTTGAGTGCACACATTGACAACCGTTCTGTTAGATAGCTGTGTTTTGGATTTAGAAGCAGATAATACCCTGTGCTTACTTCCTTTCTTCCATATGCCGGTATTGGGCTGAAAACGCCTGTTTTGGGACTCTGCACAGAAAGTGTTTGCAGACTGCTGAATCCACACACGGGTTTAACTCTGGAAGTTGAGTGCACACATTGACAACCGTTCTGTTAGATAGCTTCTTTTTGGATTTAGAAGCAGAAATTTCCCTGTGCTTACTGCCCTTTCTTCCATAGGCCGGTATTGGGTTGAAAACGCGTGTTTTGAGACTCTGCACAGAGAGTGTGTGCAGACTGCTGAATCCACACACGGGTTTAACTCTAGAAGTTGAGTGCACACATTGACAGCCGTTCTGTTAGGTAGCTGCGTTTTGGATTTAGAAGCAGACATTTCCCTGTGCTTACTGCCCTTTCTTCCATAGGCCGGTATTGGTCTGAAAACACCTGTTTTGAGACTCTGCACAGAAAGTGTTTGCAGACTGCTGAATCCACACACGTCTTTAACTCTGGAAGTTGAGTGCACACATTGACAACCGTTCTGTTAGGTAGCTGCGTTTTGGATTTAGAAGCAGATATTTCCCTGTGCTTACTGCCCTTTCTTCCATAGGCCGGTATTGGGCTGAAAACGCCTGTTTTGAGACTCTGCACAGAAAGTGTTTGCAGACTGCTGAATCCACAGACGGGTTAAACTCTGGAAGTTGAGTGCACACATTGACAACCGTTCTGTTAGATAGCTGCGTTTTGCATTTTGAAGCGGATATTTCCCTGTGCTTACTGCCCTTTCTTCCATAGGCCGGTATTGCGATGAAAACGCCTGTTTTGAGACTCTGCACAGAAAGTGTTTGCAGACTGCTGAATCCACACTCGGGTTTAAATCTGGAAGTTGAGTGCACACATTGACAACCGTTCTGTTAGATAGCTGCATTTTGGATTTAGAAGCAGAAATTTCCCTGTGCTTACTGCCCTTTCTTCCATAGGCCGGTATTGGGTTGAAAACGCCTGTTTTGAGACTCTGCACAAACAGTGTTTGCAGACTGCTGAATCAGCACACGGGTTTAACTCTGGAAATTGAGTGCACACATAGACAGCCGTTCTGTTAGGTAGCTGCGTTTTGGATTTAGAAGCACACATTTCCGTGTGCTTACTGCCCTTTCTTCCTTAGGATGGTATTGGTCTGAAAACACCTGTTTTGAGTCTCTGCACAGAAAGCGTTTGCAGACTGCTGAATCCACACACGGCTTTAACTCTAGAAGTTGAGTGCACACATTGACAACCGTTGTGTTAGATAGCTGCGTTTTGGATTTAGAAGCAGATATTTAACTGTGATGACTGCCCTTTCTTCCATAGGCCGGTATTGGGCTGAAAACGCCTGTTTTGAGACTCGGCACAGAAAGTGTTTGCAGACTGCTGAATCCACACACGGGTTTAACTCTGGAAGTTGAGTGCACACATTGACAACCGTTCTGTTAGATAGCTGCGTTTTGGATTTAGAAGCAGATATTTCCCTGTGCTTACTGCCCTTTCTTCCATAGGCCGGTATTGGGCTGAAAACGTTTGTTTTGAGACTCTGCACAGAAACTGTTTGCAGACTGCTGAATCCACTCACGGGTTTAACTCTGGAAGTTGAGGGCACACATTGACAACCGTTCTGTTAGAGAGCTGCGTTTTGGATTTAGAAGCATATATTTCCCTGTGCTTGCTGCCCTTTCTTCCATAGGCCGGTATTGGGCTGAAAACTCCTGTTTTGAGACTCTCCACTGAAAGTGTTTGCAAAGTGCTGAATCCACACACGGGTTTAACTCTGGAAGTTGAGTGCACACATTGACAACCGTTCTGTTAGATAGCTGCGTTTTGGATTTAGAAGCAGATATTTCCCTGTGCTTACTGCCCTTTCTTCCATAGGCCGGTATTGGGCTGAAAACGCCTGTTTTGAGACTCTGCACAGAAAGTGTTTGCAGACTGCTGAATCCACAGACGGGTTTAACTCTGGAAGTTGAGTGCACACATTGACAACCGTTCTGTTAGATAACTGCGTTTTCGATTTAGAAGCAGATATTTCCCTGTGCTTACTGCCCTTTCTTCCATAGGCCGGTATTGGGCTGAAATCGCCTGTTTTGAGACTCTGCACAAAAAGGGTTTTCAGACTGGTGAATCCACACTCGGGTTTAACTCTGGAAGTTGAGTGCACACACTGACAACCGTTCCGTTAGATAGCTCTGTTTTGGATTTAGAAGCAGAAATTTCCCTGTGCTTACTGCCCTTTCTTCCATAGGCCGGTATTCGTCTGAAAACACCTGTTTTGAGACTCTGCACCGAAAGTGTTTGCAGACTGCTGAATCCACACCCAGCTTTAACTTTAGAAGTTGAGTGCACACATTGACAACCGTTCTGTTAGATAGCTGCGTTTTGGATTTAGAAGCAGAAATTTCCCTGTGCTTACTGCCCTTTCTTCCATAGGCCGGTAGTGGGCTTAAAACTCCTGTTTTGAGACTCTGCACAGAAAGTGTTTGCAGACTGCTGAATCCACACACGGGTTTAACTCTGGAAGTTGAGTGCACACAATGACAGCCGTTCTGTTAGGTACCTGCGTTTTCGATTTAGAAGCAGATATTTCCCTGTGCTTACTGCCCTTTCTTCCATAGGCCGGTATTGGGCTGAAAACGCCTGTTTTGAGACTCTGCACAGAAAGTGCAGACTGCTGAATCCACACAGGTGTTTAACTCTGGAAGTTGAGTGCACACATTGACAACCGTTCCGTTAGATAGCTGCGTTTTGGATTTAGAAGCTCATATTTCCCTGTGGTTACTGACCTTTCTTCCATAGGCCGGTATTGGGCTGAAAACGCCAGTTTTGAGACTCTGCACAGAAAATGTTTGCAGACTGCTGAAATCACACTCGGGTTTAATTCTGAAATTTGAGTGCACACATTGACAGCCGTTGTTTTAGATAACTGCATTTTGCATTTAGAAGCAGAAATTTCCCTGTGCTCACTGCCCTTTCTTCCATAGGCCGGTATTGGGTTGAAAACGCCTGTTTTGAGACTCTTCACAGAGAGTGTTTGCAGCCTGCTGAATCCACACACGGGTTTAACTCTGGAAGTTGAGTGCACACATTGACAGCCGTTCTGTTAGGTAGCTGCGTTTTGGATTTAGAAGCAGACATTTCCCTGTGCTTACTGCCCTTTCTTCCATAGGCCGGTATTGGTCTGAAAACACCTGTTTTGAGACTCTGCACAGAAAGTGTTTGCAGACTGCTGAATCCACACACGGCTTTAACTCTAGAAGTTGAGTGCACAGATTGACAACCGTTCTGTTTAGAAAGCTGCGTTTTGGATTTAGAAGCAGATATTTCTCTGTGCTTACAGCCCTATCTTCCATAGGCCGGTATTGGGCTGAAAACCCCTGTTTTGAGACTCTGCACAGAAAGTGTTTCCAGACTGCTGAATCCACACTCGGGTTGAAATCTGGAAGTTGAGTGCACACATTGACAACCGTTCTGTTAGATAGCTGCGTTTTGGATTTAGAAGCAGAAATTTCCCTGTGCTTACTGCCCTTTCGTCCATAGGCCGGTATTGGGTTGAAAACGCCTGTTTTGAGACTCTGCACAGACAGTGTTTGCAGACTGCTGAATCAGCACACGGGTTTAACTCTGGAAGTTGAGTGCACACATTGACAGCCGTTCTGTTAGGTAGCTGCGTTTTGGATTTAGAAGCACACATTTCCCTGTGCTTACTGCCCTTTCTTCCATAGGATGGTATAGGTCTGAAAACTCCTGTTTTGAGTCTCTGCACAGAAAGTGTTTGCAGACTGCTGAATCCACACACGGCTTTAACTCTAGAAGTTGAGTGCACACATTGACAACCGTTCTGTTAGATAGCTGCGTTTTGGATTTAGAAGCAGATATTTCCCTGTGCTTACTGCCCTTTCTTCCATAGGGCGGTATTGGGCTGAAAACACCTGTTTTGAGACTCTGCACAGAAAGTGTTTGCAGACTGCTGAATCCACACTCGGGTTTAAATCTGGAAGTTGAGTGCACACATTGACAACCATTCTGTTAGATAGCTGCGTTTTGGATTTAGAAGCAGAAATTTCCCTGTGCTTACTGCCCTTTCTTCCATAGGCCGGTATTGGGTTGAAAACGCCTGTTTTGAGACTCTGCACAGACAGTGTTTGCAGACTGCTGAATCAGCACACGGGTTTAACTCTGGAAATTGAGTGCACACATTGACAGCCGTTCTGTTAGTTAGCTACGTTTTGGATTTAGAAGCACACATTTCCGTGTGCTTACTGCCCTTTCTTCCATAGGATGGTATTGGTCTGAAAACACCTGTTTTGAGTCTCTGCACAGAAAGTGTTTGCAGACTGCTGAATCCACACACGGCTTTAACTCTAGAAGTTGAGTGCACACATTGACAACCGTTCTGTTAGATAGCTGCGTTTTGGATTTAGAAGAAGATATTTCCCTGTGATGACTGCCCTTTCCTCCATAGGCCGGTATTGGGCTGAAAACGCCTGTTTTGAGACTCGGCACAGAAAGTGTTTGCAGACTGCTGAATCCACACACGGGTTTAACTCTGGAAGTTGAGTGCACACATTGACAACCGTTCTGTTAGATAGCTGCGTTTTGGATTTAGAAGCAGATATTTCCCTGTGCTTACTGCCCTTTCTTCCATAGGCCGGTAGTGGGCTTAAAACGTTTGTTTTCAGACTCTGCACAGATACTGTTTGCAGACTGCTGAATCCGCTCACGGGTTTAACTCTGGAAGTTGAGTGCACACAATGACAACCGTTCTGCTAGATAGCTGCGTTTTGGATTTAGAAGCATATATTTCCCTGTGCTTGCTGCCCTTTCTTCCATAGGCCGGTATTGGGCTGAAAACTCCTGTTTTGAGACTCTCCACTGAAACTGTTTGCAGACTGCTGAATCCACAGACGGGTTTAACTCTGGAAGTTGAGTGCACACATTGACAACCGTTCTGTTAGATAGCTGCGTTTTGGATTTAGAAGCAGATATTTCCCTGTGCTTACTGCCCTTTCTTCCATAGGCCGGTATTGGGCTGAAAACGCCTGTTTTGAGACTCTGCACAAAAAGGGTTTTCAGACTGGTGAATCCACACTCGGGTTTAACTCTGGAAGTTGAGTGCACACACTGACAACCGTTCTGTTAGATAGCTGTGTTTTGGATTTAGAAGCAGAAATTTCCCTGTGCTTACTGCCCTTTCTTCCATAGGCCGGTATTGGTCTGAAAACACCTGTTTTGAGACTCTGCACAGAAAGTGTTTGCAGACTGCTGAATCCACACCCAGCTTAAACTTTAGAAGTTGAGTGCACACATTGACAACCGTTCTGTTAGATAGCTGCGTTTTGGATTTAGAAGCAGATATTTCCCTGTGCTTACTGCCCTTTCTTCCATAGGCCGGTATTGGGCTGAAAACGCCTGTTTTGAGACTCTGCACAGAAAGTGTGTGCAGACTGCTGAATCCACACACTGGTTTAACTCTGGAAGTTGAGTGCACACATTGCCTACCGTTCTGTTAGAAAGCTGCGTTTTGGATTTAGAATCAGATAATTCCCTGTGCTTACTGCCCTTTCTTCCATAGGGCGGTATTGGGCTGAAAACACCTGTTTTGAGACTCTGCACAGAAAGTGTTTGCAGACTGCTGAATCCACACTCGGGTTTAAATCTGGAAGTTGAGTGCACACATTGACAACCATTCTGTTAGATAGCTGCGTTTTGGATTTAGAAGCAGAAATTTCCCTGTGCTTACTGCCCTTTCTTCCATAGGCCGGTAGTGGGCTTAAAACTCCTGTTTTGAGACTCTGCACAGAAAGTGTTTGCAGACTGCTGAATCCACACACAGGTTTAACTCTGGAAGTTGAGTGCACACATTGACAACCGTTCTGTTAGGTAGCTGCGTTTTGGATTTAGAAGCAGATATTTCCCTGTGCTTACTGCCCTTTCTTCCATAGGCCGGTATTGGGCTGAAAACGCCTGTTTTGAGACTCTGCACAGAAAGTATTTGCAGACTGCTGAATCCACAGACGGGTTAAACTCTGGAAGTTGAGTGCACACATTGACAACCGTTCTGTTAGATAGCTGCGTTTTGGATTTAGAAGCGGATATTTCCCTGTGCTTACTGCCCTTTCTTCCATAGGCCGGTATTGCGATGAAAACGCCTGTTTTGAGACTCTGCACAGAAAGTGTTTGCAGACTGCTGAATCCACACTCGGGTTTAAATCTGGAAGTTGAGTGCACACATTGACAACCGTTCTGTTAGATAGCTGCGTTTTGGATTTAGAAGCAGAAATTTCCCTGTGCTTACTGCCCTTTCTTCCATAGGCCGGTATTGGGTTGAAAACGCCTGTTTTGAGACTCTGCACAAACAGTGTTTGCAGACTGCTGAATCAGCACACGGGTTTAAATCTGGAAATTGAGTGCACACATTGACAGCCGTTCTGTTAGGTAGCTGCGTTTTGGATTTAGAAGCACACTTTTCCGTGTGCTTACTGCCCTTTCTTCCTTAGGATGGTATTGGTCTGAAAACACCTGTTTTGAGTCTCTGCACAGAAAGTGTTTGCAGACTGCTGAATCCACACACGGCTTTAACTCTAGAAGTTGAGTGCACACATTGACAACCGTTCTGTTAGATAGCTGCATTTTGGATTTAGAAGCAGATATTTCCCTGTGATGACTGCCCTTTCTTCCATAGGCCGGTATTGGGCTGAAAACGCCTGTTTTGAGACTCGGCACAGAAAGTGTTTGCAGACTGCTGAATCCACACACGGGATTAACTCTGTAAGTTGAGTGCACACATTGACAACCGTTCTGTTAGATAGCTGCGTTTTGGATTTAGAAGCAGATATTTCCCTGTGCTTACTGCCCTTTCTTCCATAGGCCGGTATTGGGCTGAAAACGTTTGTTTTGAGACTCTGCACAGAAACTGTTTGCAGACTGCTGAATCCACTCACGGGTTTAACTCTGGAAGTTGAGGGCACACATTGACAACCGTTCTGTTAGATAGCTGTGTTTTGGATTTAGAAGCATATATTTCCCTGTGCTTGCTGCCCGTTCTTCCATAGGCCGGTATTGGGCTGAAAACTCCTGTTTTGAGACTCTCCACTGAAAGTGTTTGCAAAGTGCTGAATCCACACACGGGTTTAACTCTGGAAGTTGAGTGCACACATTGACAACCGTTCTGTTAGATAGCTGCGTTTTGGATTTAGAAGCAGGTATTTCCATGTGCTTACTGCCCTTTCTTCCATAGGCCGGTATTGGGCTGAAAACGCCTGTTTTGAGACTCTGCACAGAAAGTGTTTGCAGACTGCTGAATCCACAGATGGGTTTAACTCTGGAAGTTGAGTGCACACATTGACAACCGTTCTGTTAGATAACTGCGTTTTCGATTTAGAAGCAGATATTTCCCTGTGCTTACTGCCCTTTCTTCCATAGGCCGGTATTGGGCTGAAAACGCCTGTTTTGAGACTCTGCAAAAAAAGGGTTTTCAGACTGGTGAATCCACACTCGGGTTTAACTCTGGAAGTTGAGTGCACACACTGACAACCGTTCTGTTAGATAGTTGTGTTTTGGATTTAGAAGCAGAAATTTCCCTGTGCTTACTGCCCTTTCTTCCATAGGCCGGTATTGGTCTGAAAACACCTGTTTTGAGACTCTGCACAGAAAGTGTTTGCAGACTGCTGAATCCACACCCAGCTTAAACTTTAGAAGTTGAGTGCACACATTGAAAACCGTTCTGTTAGATAGCTGCGTTTTGGATTTAGAAGCAGATATTTCCCTGTGCTTACTGCCCTTTCTTCCATAGGCCGGTATTGGGCTGAAAACGCCTGTTTTGAGACTCTGCACAGAAAGTGTGTGCAGACTGCTGAATCCACACACGGGTTTATCTCTGGAAGTTGAGTGCACACATTGCCTACCGTTCTGTTAGATAGCTGCGTTTTGGATTTAGAAGCAGATAATTCCCTGTGCTTACTGCCCTTTCTTCCATAGGGCGGTATTGGGCTGAAAACACCTGTTTTGAGACTCTGCACAGAAAGTGTTTGCAGACTGCTGAATCCACAATCGGGTTTAAATCTGTAAGTTGAGTGCACACATTGACAACCATTCTGTTAGATAGCTGTGTTTTGGATTTAGAAGCAGAAATTTCCCTGTGCTTACTGCCCTTTCTTCCATAGGCCGGTAGTGGGCTTAAAACTCCTGTTTTGAGACTCTGCACAGAAAGGGTTTGCAGACTGCTGAATCCACACACGGGTTTAACTCTGGAAGTTGAGTGCACACATTGACAGCCGTTCTGTTAGGTAGCTGCGTTTTCGATTTAGAAGCAGATATTTCCCTGTGCTTACTGCCCTTTCTTCCATAGGCCGGTATTGGGCTGAAAACGCCTGTTTTGAGACTCTGCACAGAAAGTGTTTGCAGACTGCTGAATCCACAGACGGGTTTAACTCTGGAAGTTGAGTGCACACATTGACAACCGTTCTGTTAGATAGCTGCGTTTTGCATTTAGAAGCGGATATTTCCCTGTGCTTACTGCCCTTTCTTCCATAGGCCGGTATTGGGTTGATAACGCCTGTTTTGAGACTCGGCACAGAAAGTGTTTGCAGACTGCTGAATCCACACTAGGGTATAACTCTGGAAGTTGAGTGCACACATTGACAACCGCTCTGTTAGATAGCTGTGTTTTGGATTTAGAAGCAGATAATCCCCTGTGCTTACTTCCTTTCTTCCATATGCTTGTATTGGGCTGAAAACGCCTGTTTTGGGACTCTGCACAGAAAGTGTTTGCAGACTGCTGAATCCACAAACGGGTTTAACTCTGGAAGGTGAGTGCACACATTGACAACCGTTCTGTTACATAGCTGCGTTATCGATTTAGAAGCAGATATTCCCCTGTGCTTACTTCCTTTCTTCCATATGCCGGTATTGGGCTGAAAACGCCTGTTTTGAGACTCTGCACAGAAAGTGTTTGCAGACTGCTGAATCCACACTCGGGTTTAACTCTGGAAGTTGAGTGTACACATTGACAGCCGTTCTGTTAGGTAGCTGCGTTTTGGATTTAGAAGCAGACATTTCCCTGTGCTTACTGCCCTTTCTTCCATAGGCCGGTATTGGTCTGAAAACACCTGTTTTGAGACTCTGCACAGAAAGTGTTTGCAGACTTCTGAATCCACACACGGCTTTAACTCTGGAAGTTGAGTGCACACATTGACAACCGTTCTGTTAGAAAGCTGCGTTTTGGATTTAGAAGCAGATATTTCCCTGTGCTTAATGCCCTTTCTTCCATAGGCCGGTATAGCGCTGAAAACGCCTGTTTTGAGACTCTGCACAGAAAGTGTTTGCAGACTGCTGAATCCACACACGGGTTTAACTCTGGATGTTGAGTGCACACATTGAAAACCGTTCTGTTAGATAGCTACTTTTTGGATTTAGAAGCGGATATTTCCCTGTGCTTACTGCCCTTTCTTCCATAGGCCGGTATTGGGCGGAAAACGCCTGTTTTGAGACTCTGCACAGAAACTGTTTGCAGACTGCTGAATCCACACACGGGTTTAATTCTGGAAGTTGAGTGCACACATTGACAACCGTTCTGTTAGATAGCTGCGTTTTGGATTTAGAAGCAGATATTTCCCTGTGCTTCTGCCCTTTCTTCCATAGGCCGGTATTGGGCTGAAAACTCCTGTTTTGAGACTCTGCACAGAAAGTGTTTGCAGACTGCTGAATCCACACACGGGTTTATCTCTGAAAGTTGAGTGCACACATTGACAACCGTTCTGTTAGATACCTGCGTTATGGATTTAGAAGCAGATATTCCCCTGTGCTTACTTTCTTTCTTCCATATGCCGGTATTGAGCTGAAAACGCCTGTTTTGAGATTCTGCACAGAAAGTGTTTGCAGACTCCTGGATCCACACACGGGTTTAACTCTGGAAGTTGAGTGCACACATTGTCAACAGTTCTGTTAGATAGCTGCGTTTCGGATTTTGAAGCAGATATTTTCCTGTGCTTACTGCCCTTTCTTCCATAGGCCGGTATTGGGCTGAAAATGCCTGTTTTGAAACTCTGCACAGAAACTGTTTGCAGACTGCTGAATCCACACACGGGTTTAATTCTGGAAGTTGAGTGCACACATTGACAACCGTTCTGTTAGATAGCTGCGTTTTGGATTTAGAAGCAGATATTTCCCTGTGCTTACTGCCCTTTCTTCCATAGGCCGGTATTGGGCTGAAAACTCCTGTTTTGAGACTCTGCACAGAAAGTGTTTGCAGACTGCTGAATCCACAGACGGGTTTAACTCTGGAAGGTGAGTGCACACATTGACAACCGTTCTGTTAGATAGCTGCGTTATGGATTTAGAAGCAGATATTCCCCTGTGCTTACTTCCTATCTTCCATATGCCGGTATTGGGCTGAAAACGCCTGTTTTGAGACTCTGCACAGAAAGTGTTTGCAGACTTCTGAATCCACAGACGGGTTTAACTCTGGAAGTTGAGTGCACACATTGACAACCGTTCTGTTAGATAGCTGCGTTTTGGGTTTAGAAGCACATATTTCCCTGTGCTTACTGCCCTTTCTTCCATAGGGCGGTATTGGGCTGAAAACGCCTGTTTTGAGACTCTGCACAGAAAGTGTTTTCAAACTGCTGAATCCACACTCGGGTTTAACTCTGGAAGTTGAGTGCAAACATTGACAACCGTTCTGTTAGATAGCTGCGTTTTGGATTTAGAAGCAGATATTTCCCTGTGCTTACTGCCCTTTCTTCCATAGGCCGGTAGTGGGCTTAAAACTCCTGTTTTGAGACTCTGCACAGAAAGTGTTTACAGAAAGCTGAATCCACACTCGGGTTTAACTCTGGAAGTTCAGTGCACACATTGACAACCGTTCTGTTAGATAGCTGCGTTTTGGATTTAGAAGCAGATATCCCCTGTGCTTACTTTCTTTCTTCCTTATGCCGGTATTGGGCTGAAAACGCCTGTTTTGAGACTCTGCACAGAAAGTGTTTGCAGACTTCTGAATCCACAGACGGGTTTAACTCTGGAAGTTCAGTGCACACATTGACAACCGTTCTGTTAGATAGCTGCGTTTTGGATTTAGAAGCACATATTTCCCTGTGCTTACTGCCCTTTCTTCGATAGGCTGGTATTGGGCTGAAAACGCCTGTTTTGAGACTCTGCACAGAAAGTGTTTGCAGACTGCTGAATCGACACAGGGCTTTAACTCTGTAACTTGAGTTCACACATTGACAACCGTTCTCATGGATAGCTGCGTTTTGGATTTAAAAGCAGATATTTCCCTGTGTTTACTGCCCTTTCTTCCATAGGCCGGTATTGCGATGAAAACGCCTGTTTTGAGACTCTGCACAGAAAGTGTTTGCAGACTGCTGAATCCACACTCGGGTTTAAATTTGGAAGTTTAGTGCACACATTGACAACCGTTCTGTTAGAGAGCTGCGTTTTGGATTTAGAAGCAGAAATTTCCCTGTGCTTACTGTCCTTTCTTCCATAGGCCGGTATTGGGTTGAAAACGCCTGTTTTAAGACTCTGCACAGACAGTGTTTGCAGACTGCTGAGTCCGCACACGGGTTTAACTCTGGAAGTTGAGTGCACACATTGACAGCCGTTCTGTTAGGTAGCTGCGTTTTAGCTTTAGAAGCAGACATTTCCCTGTGCTTACTGCCTTTCTTCCATACGATGGTATTGGTCTGAAAACACCTGTTTTGAGTCTCTGCACAGAAAGTGTTTGCAGACTGCTGAATCCACACACGGCTTTAACTCTAGAAGTTGAGTGCACACATTGACAACCGTTCTCTTAGATAGCTGCGTTTTGGATTTAGAAGCAGATATTTCCCTGTGCTTACTGCCCTTTCTTCCATCGGCCGGTATTGGGCTGAAAACGCCTGTTTTGAGACTCGGCACACAAAGTGTTTGCAGACTGCTGAATCCACACACGGGTTTAACTCTAGAAGTTGAGTGCACACATTGACAACCGTTCTGTTAGATAGCTGCGTTTTGGATTTAGAAGCATATATTTCCCTGTGCTTGCTGCCCTTTCTTCAATAGGCCGGTATTGGGCTGAAAACTCCTGTTTTGAGACTCTGCACAGAAAGTGTTTGCAAAGTGCTGAATCCACACACGGGTTTAACTCTGGAGGTTGAGTGCACACATTGACAACCGTTCTGTTAGATAGCTGCGTTATGGATTTAGAAGCAGATATTCCCCTGTGCTTACTTCCTTTCTTCCATATGCCTTTATTGGGCTGAAAACGCCTGTTTTGAGACTCTGCACAGAACGTGTTTGCAGACTGCTGAATCCACAGACGGGTTTAACTCTGGAAGTTGAGTGCACACATTGACAACAGTTCTGTTAGATAGCTGTGCTTTGGATTTAGAAGCAGAAATTTCCCTGTGCTTACTGCCCTTTCTTCCATAGGCCGGAATTGGGCTGAAAACGACTCTTTTGAGACTCTGCACAGAATGTGTTTCCAGACTGCTGAATCCACACACGGGTTTAACTCTGGAAGTTGAGTGCACACATTGAGAACCGTTCTGGTAGGTAGCCGCGTTTTGGATTTAGAAGCAGATATTTCCCTGTGCTTGCTTCCCTTTCTTCCATAGGCCGGTATTGGGCAGAAAGCGCCTGTTTTAAGACTCTGCACAGAAAGTGTTTGCAGACTGCTGAATCCACACACGGGTTTAATTCTGGAAGTTGAGTGCACACATTGACAACCGTTCTGTTAGATAGCTGCGTTTTGGATTTAGAAGCAGATATTTCCCTGTGCTTACTGCCCTTTCTTCCATAGGCCGGTAGTGGGCTTAAAACTCCTGTTTTGAGACTCTGCACAGAAAGTGTTTACAGAAAGCTGAATCCACACTCGGTTTTAACTCTGGAAGTTCAGTGCACACATTGACAACCGTTCTGTTAGATAGCTGCGTTTTGGATTTAGAAGCAGATATTCCCCTGTGCTTACATTCTTTCTTCCATATGCCGGTATTGCGCTGAAAACGCCTGTTTTGAGACTCTGCACAGAAAGTGTTTGCAGACTGCTGAATCTACAGACGGGTTTAACTCTGGAAGTTCAGTGCACACATTGACAACCGTTCTGTTAGAAAGCTGCGTTTTGGATTTAGAAGCACATATTTCCCTGTGCTTACTGCCCTTTCTTCCATAGGCTGGTATTGGGCTGAAAACGCCAGTTTTGAGACTCTGCACAGAAAGTGTTTGCAGACTGCTGAATCGACACAGGGCTTTAACTCTGGAAGTTGAGTTCACACATTGACAACCGTTCTCATAGATAGCTGCGTTTTGGATTTAGAAGCAGAAATTTTCCTCTGCTTACTGCCCTTTCTTCCATGGGCCGGTATTGGGCTGAAAACGTCTGTTTTGAGACTCTGCAAAAAAAGGGTTTGCAGACTGCTGAATCCACAGTCGGGTTTAACTCTGGAAGTTGAGTGCACACATTGACAACCGTTCTGTTAGATAACTCCCTTTTGGATTTAGAAGCAGAATTTTCCCTGTGCTTACTGCCCTTTCTTCCATAGGCCGGTATTGGGCTGAAAACGCCTGTTTTGAGACTCTGCACAGAAAGTGTTTGCAGACTCCTGAATCCACACACGGGTTTAACTCTGGAAGTTGAGTGCACACATTGACAACCGTTCTGTTAGATAGCTGCATTTTGGATTTAGAAGCAGATATTTCCCTGTGCTTACTGTCCTTTCTTCCATAGGCCGCTATTGGGCTGAAAACGCCTGTTTTGAGACTCTGCACAGAAAGTGTTTGCAGACTGTTGAATCCACACACGGGTTTTACTCTGGAAGTTCAGTGCACACATTGACAACCGTTCTGTTAGAGAGCTGCATTTTGGATTTGGAGCAGATATTTCCCTGTGCTTACTGCCCTTTCTTCTTCGGCCGGTATTGGGCTGAAAACGCCTGTTTTGAGACTCTGCACAGAAAGTGTTTGCAGTCTGCTCAATCCACACACCGATTTAACTCTGGAAGTTGAGTGCACACATTGACAACCGTTCTGTTAGATAGCTGCCTTTTGGATTTAGAAGCAGATATTTCCGTGTGCTTACTGCCCTTTCTTCCATAGGCCGGTATTGGGCTGAAAACGTCTGTTTTGAGACTCTGCACAGAAACTGTTTGCAGACTGCTGAATCCACACACGGGTTTAATTCTGGAAGTTGAGTGCACACATTGACAACCGTTCTGTTAGATAGCTGCGTTTTGGATTTAGAAGCATATATTTCCCTGTGCTTGCTGCCCTTTCTTCCATAGGCCGGTATTGGGCTGAAAACTCCTGTTTTGAGACTCTGCACAGAAAGTATTTGCAAACTGCTGAATCCACACACGGGTTTAACTCTGGAATTTGAGTGCACACATTGAAAACCGTTCTGTTACATAGCTGCGTTATGGATTTAGAAGCAGATATTCCCCTGTGCTTACTTCCTTTCTTCCATATGCCGGTATTGGGCTGAAAACGCCTGTTTTGAGACTCTGCACAGAAAGTGTTTGCAGACTGCTGAATCCACAGACGCGTTTAACTCTGGAAGTTGAGTGCACACATTGTCAACCGTTCTGTTAGATAGCTGCGTTTTGGATTTAGAAGCAGATATTTCCCTGTGCTTACTGCCCTTTCTTCCATAGGCCGGTATTGGGCTGAAAACGCCTGTTTTGAGACTCTGCACAGAATGTGTTTCCAGACTGCTGAATCCACACACGGGTTTAACTCTGGAAGTTGAGTGCACACATTGAGAACCGTTCTGTTAGGTAGCCGCGTTTTGGATTTAGAAGCAGATATTTCCCTGTGCTTACTGCCCTTTCTTCCATAGGCCGGTATTGGGCTGAAAACGCCTGTTTTGAGACTCTGCCCAGAAAGTGTTTGCAGACTGCTGAATCCACACACGGGTTTAACTCTGGAAGTTGAGTGCACACATTGACAACCGTTCTGTTAGATAGCTGCATTTTGGATTTAGAAGCAGATATTTCCCTGTGCTTACTGTCCTTTCTTCCATAGGCCGGTATTGGGCTGAAAACGCCTGTTTTGACACTCTGCACAGAAAGTGTTTGCATACTGCTGAATCCACACACGGATTTAACTCTGGAAGTTGAGTCACACATTGACAACCGTTCTGTTAGATAGCTGCATTTTGGATTTTGAGCAGATATTTCCCTGTGCTTACTGCCCTTTCTTCTTCGGCCGGAATTGGGCTGAAAACGCCTGTTTTGAGACTCTGCACAGAAAGTGTTTGCAGACTGCTGAAACCACAAACGGGTTTAACTCTGGAAGTTGAGTGCACACATTGACAACCGTTCTGTTAGATAGCTGCGTTTTGGATTTAAAAGCAGATATTTCCCTGTGTTTACTGCCCTTTCTTCCATAGGCCGGTATTGCGATGAAAACGCCTGTTTTGAGACTCTGCACAGAAAGTGTTTGCAGACTGCTGAATCCACACTCGGGTTTAAATTTGGAAGTTTAGTGCACACATTGACAACCGTTCTGTTAGAGAGCTGCGTTTTGGATTTAGAAGCAGAAATTTCCCTGTGCTTACTGTCCTTTCTTCCATAGGCCGGTATTGGGTTGAAAACGCCTGTTTTAAGACTCTGCACAGACAGTGTTTGCAGACTGCTGAGTCCGCACACGGGTTTAACTCTGGAAGTTGAGTGCACACATTGACAGCCGTTCTGTTAGGTAGCTGCGTTTTAGCTTTAGAAGCAGACATTTCCCTGTGCTTACTGCCTTTCTTCCATACGATGGTATTGGTCTGAAAACACCTGTTTTGAGTCTCTGCACAGAAAGTGTTTGCAGACTGCTGAATCCACACACGGCTTTAACTCTAGAAGTTGAGTGCACACATTGACAACCGTTCTCTTAGATAGCTGCGTTTTGGATTTAGAAGCAGATATTTCCCTGTGCTTACTGCCCTTTCTTCCATCGGCCGGTATTGGGCTGAAAACTCCTGTTTTGAGACTCTGCACAGAAAGTGTTTGCAAAGTGCTGAATCCACACACGGGTTTAACTCTGGAGATTGAGTGCACACATTGACAACCGTTCTGTTAGATAGCTGCGTTATGGATTTAGAAGCAGATATTCCCCTGTGCTTACTTCCTTTCTTCCATATGCCGGTATTGGGCTGAAAACGCCTGTTTTGAGACTCTGCACAGAACGTGTTTGCAGACTGCTGAATCCACAGACGGGTTTAACTCTGGAAGTTGAGTGCACACATTGACAACCGTTCTGTTAGATAGCTGTGCTTTGGATTTAGAAGCAGAAATTTCCCTGTGCTTACTGCCCTTTCTTCCATAGGCCGGAATTGGGCTGAAAACGACTCTTTTGAGACTCTGCACAGAATGTGTTTCCAGACTGCTGAATCCACACACGGGTTTAACTCTGGAAGTTGAGTGCACACATTGAGAACCGTTCTGGTAGGTAGCCGCGTTTTGGATTTAGAAGCAGATATTTCCCTGTGCTTGCTTCCCTTTCTTCCATAGGCCGGTATTGGGCTGAAAGCGCCTGTTTTAAGACTCTGCACAGAAAGTGTTTGCAGACTGCTGAATCCACACACGGGTTTAATTCTGGAAGTTGAGTGCACACATTGACAACCGTTCTGTTAGATAGCTGCGTTTTGGATTTAGAAGCAGATATTTCCCTGTGCTTACTGCCCTTTCTTCCATAGGCCGGTAGTGGGCTTAAAACTCCTGTTTTGAGACTCTGCACAGAAAGTGTTTACAGAAAGCTGAATCCACACTCGGTTTTAACTCTGGAAGTTGAGTGCACACATTGACAACCGTTCTGTTAGATAGCTGCGTTTTGGATTTAGAAGCAGATATTCCCCTGTGCTTACATTCTTTCTTCCATATGCCGGTATTGGGCTGAAAACGCCTGTTTTGAGACTCTGCACAGAAAGTGTTTGCAGACTGCTGAATCTACAGACGGGTTTAACTCTGGAAGTTCAGTGCACACATTGACAACCGTTCTGTTAGAAAGCTGCGTTTTGGATTTAGAAGCACATATTTCCCTGTGCTTACTGCCCTTTCTTCCATAGGCTGGTATTGGGCTGAAAACGCCAGTTTTGAGACTCTGCACAGAAAGTGTTTGCAGACTGCTGAATCGACACAGGGCTTTAACTCTGGAAGTTGAGTTCACACATTGACAACCGTTCTCATAGATAGCTGCGTTTTGGATTTAGAAGCAGAAATTTTCCTCTGCTTCCTGCCCTTTCTTCCATGGGCCGGTATTGGGCTGAAAACGTCTGTTTTGAGACTCTGCACAAAAAGGGTTTACAGACTGCTGAATCCACACACGGCTTTAACTCTAGAAGTTGAGTGCACACATTGACATCCGTTCTGTTTGATAGCTGTGTTTTGGATTTAGAAGCAGATATTTCCCTGTGCTTACTTCCCTTTCTTCCATCGGCCGGTATCGGGCTGAAAACGCCTGTTTTGAGACTCGGCACACAAAGTGTTTGCAGACTGCTGAATCCACACACGGGTTTAACTCTAGAAGTTGAGTGCACACATTGACAACCGTTCTGTTAGATAGCTGCGTTTTGGATTTAGAAGCATATATTTCCCTGTGCTTGCTGCCCTTTCTTCCATAGGCCGGTATTGGGCTGAAAACTCCTGTTTTGAGACTCTGCACAGAAAGAGTTTGCAAAGTGCTGAATCCACACACGGGTTTAACTCTGGAGGTTGAGTGCACACATTGACAACCGTTCTGTTAGATAGCTGCGTTATGGATTTAGAAGCAGATATTCCCCTGTGCTTACTTCCTTTCTTCCATATGCCGGTATTGGGCTGAAAACGCCTGTTTTGAGACTCTGCACAGAACGTGTTTGCAGACTGCTGAATCCACAGACGGGTTTAACTCTGGAAGTTGAGTGCACACATTGACAACCGTTCTGTTAGATAGCTGTGTTTTGGATTTAGAAGCAGAAATTTCCCTGTGCTTACTGCCCTTTCTTCCATAGGCCGGAATTGGGCTGAAAACGCCTCTTTTGAGACTCTGCACAGAATGTGTTTCCAGACTGCTGAATCCACACACGGGTTTAACTCTGGAAGTTGAGTGCACACATTGAGAACCGTTCTGGTAGGTAGCCGCGTTTTGGATTTAGAAGCAGATATTTCCCTGTGCTTACTTCCCTTTCTTCCATAGGCCGGTATTGGGCTGAAAGCGCCTGTTTAAAGACTCTGCACAGAAAGTGTTTGCAGACTGCTGAATCCACACACGGGTTTAATTCTGGAAGTTGAGTGCACACATTGACAACCGTTCTGTTAGATAGCTGCGTTTTGGATTTAGAAGCAGATATTTCCCTGTGCTTCCTGCCCTTTCTTCCATAGGCCGGTAGTGGGCTTAAAACTCCTGTTTTGAGACTCTGCACAGAAAGTGTTTACAGAAAGCTGAATCCACACTCGGGTTTAACTCTGGAAGTTCAGTGCACACATTGACAACCGTTCTGTTAGATAGCTGCGTTTTGGATTTAGAAGCAGATATTCCCCTGTGCTTACTTTCTTTCTTCCATATGCCGGTATTGGGCTGAAAACGCCTGTTTTGAGACTCTGCACAGAAAGTGTTTGCAGACTGCTGAATCCACAGACGGGTTTAACTCTGGAAGTTCAGTGCACACCTTGACAACCGTTCTGTTAGATAGCTGCGTTTTGCATTTAGAAGCACATATTTCCCTGTGCTTACTGCCCTTTCTTCCATAGGCTGGTATTGGGCTGAAAACGCCAGTTTTGAGACTCTGCACAGAAAGTGTTTGCAGACTGCTGAATCGACACAGGGCTTTAACTCTGGAAGTTGAGTTCACACATTGACAACCGTTCTCATAGATAGCTGCATTTTGGATTTAGAAGCAGAAATTTTCCTCTGCTTACTGCCCTTTCTTCCATGGGCCGGTATTTGGCTGAAAACGCCTGTTTTGAGACTCTGCACAAAAAGGGTTTGCAGACTGCTGAATCCATACTCGGGTTTAACTCTGGAAGTTGAGTGCACACATTGACAACCGTTCTGTTAGATAGCTGCATTTTGGATTTAGAAGCAGATATTTCCCTGTGCTTACTGTCCTTTCTTCCATAGGACGGTATTGGGCTGAAAACGCCTGTTTTGACACTCTGCACAGAAAGTGTTTGCAGACTGCTGAATCCACACACGGATTTAAATCTGGAAGTTGAGTGCACACATTGACAACCATTCTGTTAGATAGCAGCGTTTTGGATTTAGAAGCAGATATTTCCCTGTGCTCACTGCCCTTTCTTCCATAGGCCAGTATTGGGCTGAAAACGCCTGTTTTGAGCATCTGCACAGAAAGTGTTTGCAGACTGTTGAATACACACACGGGTTTTACTCTGGAAGTTGAGTGCACACATTGACAACCGTTCTGTTAGATAGCTGCATTTTGGATTTGGAGCAGATATTTCCCTGTGCTTACTGCCCTTTCTTCTTCGGCCTGTATTGGGCTGAAAACGCCTGTTTTGAGACTCTGCACAGAAAGTGTTTGCAGTCTGCTCAATCCACACACCGATTTAACACTGGAAGTTGAGTGCACACATTGAAAACCGTTCTGTTAGATAGCTGCGTTTTGGATTTAGAAGCAGAAATTTCCCTGTGCTTACTGTCCTTTCTTCCATAGGCCGGTATTGGGTTGAAAAGGCCTGTTTTGAGACTCTGCACAGACAGTGTTTGCAGACTGCTGAATCCGCACACGGGTTTAACTCTGGAGGTTGAGTGCACACATTGACAGCCGTTCTGTTAGGTAGCTGCGTTTTGGATTTAGAAGCAGATATTTCCCTATGCTTACTGCCATTTCTTCCATAGGCCGGTATTGGGCTGAAAACGCCTGTTTTGAGACTCTGCACAGAAAGTGTTTGCAGACTGCTGAATCCACAGACGGGTTTAACTCTGGAAGTTCAGTGCACACATTGACAACCGTTCTGTTAGATAGCTGCGTTTTGGATTTAGAAGCACATATTTCCCTGTGCTTACTGCCCTTTCTTCCATAGGCTGGTATTGGGCTGAAAACGCCTGTTTTGAGACTCTGCAAAGAAAGTGTTTGCAGACTGCTGAATCGACACACGGCTTTAACTCTGGAAGTTGAGTTCACACATTGACAACCGTTCTCATAGATAGCTGCATTTTGGATTTAGAAGCAGAAATTTTCCTCTGCTTACTGCCCTTTCTTCCATGGGCCGGTATTGGGCTGAAAACGCCTGTTTTGAGACTCTGCACAAAAAGGGTTTGCAGACTGCTGAATCCACACTCGGGTTTAACTCTGGAAGTTGAGTGCACACATTGACAACCGTTCTGTTAGATAGCTGCGTTTTGGATTTAGAAGCAGATATTTCCCTGTGCTTACTGCCCTTTCTTCCATAGGCTGGTATTGTGCTGAAAACGCCTGTTTTGAGACTCTTCACAGAAAGGGTTTGCAGACTGCTGAATCGACACACGGGTTTAACTCTGGAAGTTGAGTGCAGACATTGACAACCGTTCTGTTAGATAGCTGCATTTTGGATTTAGAAGCAGATATTTCCCTGTGCTTACTGCCCTTTCTTCCATAGGCCGGTACTGGGCTGAAAACGCCAGTTTTGAGACTCTGCACAAAAAGGGCTTGCAGACTGCTGAATCCACACTCGGGTTTAACTCTGGAAGTTGAATGCACACATTGACAACCGTTCTGATAGATAGCTGCGTTTTGTATTTAGAAGCAGAAATTTCCCTGTGCTTACTGCCCTTTCTTCCATAGGCCGGTATTGGGCTGTAAACTCCTGTTTTGAGACTCTGCACAGAAAGTCTGTGCAGACTGCTGAATCCACACTCGGGTTTAACTCTGGAAGTTGAGTGCACACATTGACAACCGTTCTGTTAGATAGCTGCGTTTTGGATTTAGAAGCAGATATTTCCCTGTGCTTACTGCCCTTTCTTCCATAGGCTGGAATTGGGCTGAAAACGCCTGTTTTGAGACTCTGCACAGAAAGTGTTTGCAGACTGCTGAATCCACACACGGGTTTAACTCTGGAAGTTGAGTGCACACATTGACAACCGTTCTGGTTACATAGCTGCGTTTTGGATTTAGAAGCGGATATTTCCCTGTGCTAACTGCCCTTTCTTCCATAGGCCGGTATTGGGCGGAAAACGCCTGTTTTGAGACTCTGCACAGAAACGGTTTGCAGACTGCTGAATACACACGGGTTCAATTCTGGAAGTTGAGTGCACACATTGACAACCGTTCTGTTAGATAGCTGCGTTTTGGATTTAGAAGCAGATATTTCCCTGTGCTTACTGCCCTTTCTTCCATAGGCCGGTATGGGGCTGAAAACTCCTGTTTTGAGACTCTGCACAGAAAGTGTTTGCAGACTGCTGAATCCACACACGGGTTTAACTCCGGAAGTTGAGTGCACACATTGACAACCGTTCTGTTAGACAGCTGCGTTATGGATTTAGAAGCAGATATTCCCCTGTGCTTACTTTCTTTCTTCCATATGCCGGTATTGTGCTGAAAACGCCTGTTTTGAGACTCTGCACAGAAAGTGTTTGCAGACTGCTGAATCCACAGACGGGTTTAACTCTGGAAGTTGAGTGCACACATTGACAACCGTTCTGTTAGATAGCTGCGTTTTGGATTTAGAAGCAGATATTTCCCTGTGCCTACTGCCCTTTCTTCCATAGGCTGGTATTGTGCTGAAAACGCCTGTTTTGAGACTCTTCACAGAAAGGGTTGCAGACTGCTGAATCGACACACGGGTTTAACTCTGGAAGTTGAGTGCAGACATTGACAACCGTTCTGTTAGATAGCTGCATTTTGGATTTAGAAGCAGATATTTCCCTGTGCTTACTGCCCTTTCTTCCATAGGCCGGTACTGGGCTGAAAACGCCAGTTTTGAGACTCTGCACAAAAAGGGTTTGCAGACTGCTGAATCCACAATCGGGTTTAACTCTGGAAGTTGAATGCACACATTGACAACCGTTCTGATAGATAGCTGCGTTTTGGATTTAGAAGCAGATATTTCCCTGTGCTTACTGCCCTTTCTTCCATAGGCCGGTATTGGGCTGTAAACTCCTGTTTTGAGACTCTGCACAGAAAGTGTGTGCAGACTGCTGAATCCACACTCGGGTTTAACTCTGGAAGTTGAGTGCACACATTGACAACCGTTCTGTTAGATAGCTGCGTTTTGGATTTAGAAGCAGATATTTCCCTGTGCTTACTGCCCTTTCTTCCGTAGGCCGGTATTGGGCTGAAAACGCCTGTTTTGAGACTCTGCACAGAAAGTGTTTGCAGACTGCTGAATCCACACACGGGTTTAACTCTGGAAGTTGAGTGCACACATTGACAACCGTTCTGTTAGATAGCTGCGTTTTGGATTTAGAAGCGGATATTTCCCTGTGCTTACTGCCCTTTCTTCCATAGGCCGGTATTGGGCGGAAAACGCCTGTTTTGAGTCTCTGCACAGAAACGGTTTGCAGACTGCTGAATACACACGGGTTCAATTCTGGAAGTTGAGTGCACACATTGACAACCGTTCTGTTAGATAGCTGCGTTTTGGATTTAGAAGCAGATATTTCCCTGTGCTTACTGCCCTTTCTTCCATAGGCCGGTATGGGGCTGAAAACTCCTGTTTTGAGACTCTGCACAGAAAGTGTTTGCAGACTGCTGAATCCACACACGGGTTTAACTCCGGAAGTTGAGTGCACACATTGACAACCGTTCTGTTAGACAGCTGCGTTATGGATTTAGAAGCAGAAATTTCCCTGTTCTCACTGCCCTTTCTTCCATAGGCCGGTATTGGGTTGAAAACGCCTGTTTTGAGACTCTGCACAGAGAGTGTTTGCAGCCTGCTGAATCCACACACGGGTTTAACTCTGGAAGTTGAGTGCACACATTGACAGCCGTTCTGTTAGGTAGCTGCGTTTTGGATTTAGAAGCAGACATTTCCCTGTGCTTACTACCCTTTCTTCCATAGGCCGGTATTGGTCTCAAAACACCTGTTTTGAGACTCTGCACAGAAAGTGTTTGCAGACTGCTGAATCCACACACGGCTTTAACTCTAGAAGTTCAGTGCACACATTGACAACCATTCTGTTAGATAGCTGCGTTTTTGATTTAGAAGCAGATAATTCCCTGTGCTTACTGCCCTTTCTTCCATAGGCCAGTATTAGGCTGAAAACGCCTGTTTTGAGACTCTGCACAGAAAGTGTTTGCAGACTGTTGAATCCACACACGGGTTTAACTCTGGAAGTTGAGTGCACACATTGACAACCGTTCTGTTAGATAGCTGCATTTTGGATTTAGAAGCAGATATTTCCCTGTGCTTACTGCCCTTTCTTCCATAGGCCGGTATTGGGCTGATAACGCCTGTTTTGAGACTCTGCACAGAATGTGTTTGCAGTCTGCTCAATCCACACACCGATTTAACTCTGGAAGTTGAGTGCACACATTGACAACCATTGTGTTAGATAGCTTCGTTTTAGATTTAGAAGCAGATATTTCCCTGTGCTTACTGCCCTTTCTTCCATATGATGGTATTCGGCTGAAAACGCCTGTTTTGAGACTCTGCACAGAAAGTGTTTGCAGACTGCTGAATCCACACACGGGTTTAACTCTGGAAGTTGAGTGCACACATTGACAACCGTTCTGTTAGATAGCTGCGTTTTGGATTTAGAAGCACATATTTCCCTGTGGTTACTGCCCTTTCTTCCATAGGCCGGTATTGGGCAGAAAACGCCTGTTTTGAGACTCTGCACAGAAAGTGTTTGCAGACTGCTGAAATCACACTCGGGTTTAATTCTGAAACTTGAGTGCACACATTGAAACCGTTGTGTTAGATAGCTGCGTTTTGGATTTAGAAGCAGAAATTTCCCTGTGCTCACTGTCCTTTCTTCCATAGGCCGGTATTGGGTTGAAAACGCCTGTTTTGAGACTCTGCACAGAGAGTGTTTGCAGCCTGCTGAATACACACACGGGTTTAACTCTGGAAGTTGAGTGCACACATTGACAGCCGTTCTGTTAGGTAGCTGCGTTTTGGATTTAGAAGCACATATTTCCCTGTGCTTACTGCCCTTTCTTCCATAGGCCGGTATTGGGCTGAAA